>NW_010972457.1:3252059-3252763 GCF_000737465.1 Haliaeetus leucocephalus | reverse complement strand
CACTGATATAGAGAACGAACTGCTAATTGCTTAATGATTGTCTCTCTGTAACTTTACATACCAAAGACTGGTGTTTGTCAAGGATTAAGCCTGTCAGAGACTGGTACTTGGGAGTGATGAGCAAGAAGGAACCATGAACAATCACAAAACTTAATTAAATGTTTGATAAATTTACGATCTTGTCAAGAAGACTCAAGTAGAGGCCTTGCTTGAATAGATAGGGCCAGAAAAGATAAGAACTCCTGCCTTTGTTCTCGTCCTTGTAGATAATTTAGCTTAAACTAACCATATGATTCTACACCACTAATGAGAACTTAGATAATAAGAGCACTAACAAACACTGATGTATCAAAACAAGTAAAAGACCATACTGCGCAGAATCACCTGAGGAGGGTCAAATAGCGGACAAGTGAGGAAGACTATGGAAGACCACCAGAGGACTCCTGAAGACCACCAGAGACCTTCAATGCGCCTGCGTAAAGGACATTTGCATATGTTAATAGTTTCCCGGGAAACTAATGAATATGTATAACATTTCTCAGAAATCTAGTGAATATGTATGTAGAACATGTACTTAACCTGCACAATTAGACCCGACGGTGTGCATGATAGGTGGAGCGATCCCCCGTGCATCCAGCGCTGCCAATAAAGAATACCTACTTAATAGTTAATCAAACTATTGAGTCAATTTCTTTGAATCAACA
>NW_010972457.1:3246836-3251527 GCF_000737465.1 Haliaeetus leucocephalus | reverse complement strand
GTGAGTTAAAGGATCCCTGGTGTCTTTTCACCTTAATCCTGATCTAAGAATCAGCAAACCTGAGTCATCATCCTGAGAAACTGGGATGTGACAGATGACCAGGCCCAAAGAACTGTGGTGAATGGAGTTAAATCCAGTTGGTGGCCAGTCACAAGTTGTGTTCCCCAGGGCTCAGTATTGGGGCCAGTTCTGTTTAATATCTTTATCAATGATCTGGACGAGGGGATCAAGGGCACCCTCAGTAAGTTTGCAGACAACACCAAGTTGGGAGGGAGGGTTGATCTGCTTGAGAGTAGGAAAGCTCTACAGAGGGATCTGGACAGGCTGGATCGATGGGCCGAGGCCAATTGTATGAGGTTGTCCTGGTTTTGGCCGGGATAGAGTTAACTTACTTTCTAGTAGCTGGTATAATGCTATGTTTTGGATTCAGTATGAGAAGAATGTTGATAACACACTGATGTTTTCAGTTGTTGCTAAGTAGTGTTTAGACTAAGCCAAGGATTTTTCAGCTTCTCATGCCCAGCCAGCAAGAAGGCTGGAGGGGCACAAGAATTTGGGAGGGGACACAGCCAGGACAGCTGACCCAAACTGGCCAAAGGGATAATCCATACCATATGATGTCACATCTAGTATATAAACTGGTTGGAGGGGGTGGGGGAATTGCCGCTCGGGAACTAACTGGCCGTTGGTTGGCAAGCGGTGAGCAATTGCATTGTGCATCACTTGTATATTCCAATCCTTTTATTATTGTCATAGTATTATTGTTATTATTATCATTATTAGTTTCTTCCTTTCTGTTTTATTAAACTGTTCTTTTCTCAACCCACGAGTTTTACTTTTTTTTCCAATTCTCTCCCCCATCCCGCTGGGGGGGGGCGCGAGTGAGCGGCTGCGTGGTGCTTAGTTGCTGGCTGAGGTTAAACCACGACAGAGGTTCAATGAGGCTAAGTGCTAGGTCCTGTACTTGGGTTACAACAACCCCATACACGCTTGGGAAAGAGTGGCTGGAAAGCTGCCTGGCAGAAAAGGACCTGGGACGTGGTTTAGTGGTTCACTTGGCAGTGTTTACAGTTGGACTTGATGATCTTAAAGTTCTTTTCCAGCCTAAATGATTCTATGATTCTATGACTAGATAGGACAAGACTGCCAACTCAGCAAAAATAGTAATGCAGTCACAATTTGGAAAAAGAACAGGCAAGCCTGGACCATGAAAGCAGCTTCGGTGAAAGGCACCGCAGCAGGAGGGCCAGAGCTGTGAGGGGGAGCCCTGCTGGGTACAGTAAAACCAACACCTTTGCTGTGACTGTACCAGGGCTTCAGTGGCCGGTTTCTCATACAAATGCTTGTGTTCACACAGAGAGATGTTTATGAAGTCTGTAATCCCAAATGCTTGAGCTCTTCAGGAAAAGGACATATTTGACTTCACTCGGATTAAATGCAGAAGTTGCTAATGTAAATGTGAAGATTTCAGGGACCAAAGTCCTTCTACTAATATCCCCTGTGATTTTTACAAGGCACAAATCAGTACCTCTGCAGGTAAGTCCTGCAGTGACTGACAAAAGCAATACTATGTCCTGCCATGCTTCTAGCCATCCATTTATTTTCCTCCTCCTCCTCCCCGTCCTCCCTTCAGCCTCCACCTCCAGCCTCCTTGCAAATGGACACACCTGGAAGGACTGGGTCTGCAGAGACACATGCTGCAGAGCACTGACCCCTTGCAGAGAGCACCTCTCTGCCTGGCTAGCAGCATGCTCATCAGGATATGACAAAATTCATATCTCTAGTAGGTGAAGTGGTTATGGTCACAGAAAAGATGATTTATTGCACTGAAGCCTCCTGGGTTTTCAGTAGCCAAAAAGCAAGCAGCTGGTGACCATCAGGGAACACCAGGGAGACTACGCTGGGTGTAAGCCAGCTCTGCAGAGCACTGTGGCTTTCAGGCAGACACAGGGCTCTCCCCTGTCAGGGGACATGGAAATGCTGAGGGCTGGGACTGCATGACCAAGGGTGGCCTTAAAAGAGCTGCTGAGAGATGCAGCCTCCTGCTGCTCAGTGCTGAAAAGAGCTACAGCCCTTTAGCTGAGGCAATCTTAGATTATGATTGCCCTGATGGAAAAAAAAAAACCACCTCATATAACCAGCTTAAATATAGAGAAGCTGTAACAGTCTGGAGAGTTGTGGCATGTCATCCCAGCCAGTCTCCTATTAATACCAACAGGAGCAAGGACTACATGGTCAGCTAGCTGAACGTGCAGCCGAATTGCAGAGCACAGGAACAAGTACTCTGTCTGATGCTCAGTGCTGTCCATTGCAAAGTTTGCCCTGAATAACTTGTGATTTTGTTTTACTCCACATTTTCTTACTGATTTATTACCTTGGGTTAACAGTTAAGATTGAACCAGTTTGCAACAGCATGTCCTGCTACCATGTATTTTTTCTGTGTGTGGGCTTCAGGAAAAACCCAAGACAACAAGGTATGCTGTTAAAACAGGCAGTGTTCTGGAAACCCTAATTCTGTAGCGCAGCGTAATCCACTAAAAGCTAGTCAGCAGTTTCTAGCATTACGATCGGTTTCCAAGATCTGAAAAGAGGTGACGCAGACGATCTGTGCATTAGCAGGTATCCTTGGACTGACGTTTCTATTGCTACTGCAATCTCTCTTCCTCACGCCCTTCTGCACACCGTGTGCTGGAGCCACTGACTGCCAGCCCTAGGACCCTCAGCCAATTTTCACTGTCGGTACTATGCGTGTTGACCTTGAAAAGCCTGCTCCTTGCATAGCTGCCTTTCAACCCTGAGATCTGAACAGAACAAGGTTTCACCCAGATTCTTTCCCATTACATTTTTGTAGTTGCCCAAGAGGTTTCTGCCTTGCTTGAGCAAAGGAAGAGGTGCAAAAAGATGGGTGAAGGGGGATGTTGCTGACCAGAATTACCCATTTAACTGCCCACTGTCCTCCAGACATGCAAGCCTGTGGCACAAATCCTGCTGTAAGCCCTGGAGAACGTGCAGTGCACTGCACTTTTCTGTGGTGCTCAGATGCATGTGATATCCTTTCCTTGCTTCCCATGTCACGTCTTCACAGAACTGTAGCTTGCGGCGTAAGCTGCGGTGAATGTAGGGTTGCCTGCAAGACTGGACAGGAAGACCAGACCAGAATGGTGTGGCTGTGGCAGGGGTGCAAGCAGGAGGTGGGGATTAGTAAGGGGAGACAATGTCTAGCATGGTTTTCCATAAGGGAAATACTTTAAAGTTTTTAATAGTTTTAAGCCCCTTGGAGTGTCCAGTTTGTGCCTTGGTTAAATGTGGGAGGCACTGCTCCTCATCAGCAAGCCTGCTCTGAGTGCTACGGACGCTGTGTGCGTGAAGTGACTCTTTCATAAACCCTCTAGCAGCAAGTAGCTTTACTGAGCAGTTGCTTATAATGATTTATTTTTTGTGAGGCAGTTTTCCAAATCTATTTTCAAGAAATAGTTGTTTTCTGGACAGAGGAAATACATATGGAGTTGAATAAATATCCAAGGCTGAGCTCCTTCACAGAAGGCAAAGCTCCTGGCATTGCATAGTCTCCACCTGAGGCCTGTTTGCTGTTCATTAGGTGACCACTGGCTTTTACTTCATTGATGTGAGCAGCAAAAAGCACCTTGCTGTGCTTTAAAAGAGGAGCTTCCCTATATCACCTGTGTTTCATTGGGAGAGGAGATGCTAACACATCAGTCTTTTGGGATTAGAAGGGAACTCTTGCTTCAGGAACTCTAACGACTAGGTTTTCAAAACATTGAGTACGGTGGCATTTGAAGCTAGCTGAAACTCAGGTTGAAGACGAGTCTTTTACTGTACTTCCAAGAGTGTGTTTAACCCTCTTTTGTCAGAAGGAATGCTTTATAAAACTTCTGGCTGGCTCAATTACATGTTATTAATTTTATTCCCAGACCTGATGTGGAACAGCTACAAACACCAACAAAGTGACCCACATGTCAATTTTTTTATTAAGGCTCAAAGTCTTGAAGCCAGATGTTTGAGCAACAGTAGAGGGAAAAATGAATTCAATTTACTGGCAGGGGGATAAGCCTCTATGTCATGGGATCTTCTCCACTCCTTTGAGCCATCATTTGTACAGTTTTCTTGAGTCCTTTTCTCAAAACAAACAGGCGAACCTGGAAGCTGAAGAATGGTTATCACATGGAGGAGAGCAGAGCAGATAAAAAGAGCTGACCAAGCATGCTGGCTTCAGCAGGTATGCAGACTGTCTGGGCTGGAAGCCCCATACCCAAGCAAATGAGCCCTGCTGAAGTTCACCATCTCCACTCAGGTTGCTTCCCTAGGAGACCAGCCTTCACTGGGGGAGAAGACTACCCTGCGGCGGGCTCTTCTTGGTAAGCACAGCAAAGGACAGCCAGCCATGGCACAGGTCACAGGCAGAAAGGACAGGTTTTACCGGGCAAAGCTGTATGTCAGCAGACTCCCAGTTTCACCAGGGGTACACCACGTTGGAGCTAGAAGGCTGGATAACCAGATGTATTCGGGGACTTCAGGATAATCTTGGCATCAGGTAATTTTTGAAATGTTTGTAAGAATCAGGCGTTTGAGAATGGGGGGTGCTGGCAAAGCCAGCTGCAGAAAACTTTATCTACATCCTAGAGACCCTTAAATTTCTGGTCAGAATACCGTGTCTTTTGCTACCATGATTT
>NW_010972457.1:3244406-3246737 GCF_000737465.1 Haliaeetus leucocephalus | reverse complement strand
CTGGGAAACTAAGTTTAAGGAATGTATTGACTATTTGCAGTTGTGATAAGAAGCCTGAAAAAGCCACCCAATGAGGGGTGAGAAAAACAACTTCTGACAACTTTTTGAGCAATAAGGGACAGACATATGTACAATGTAACAGGTATAATGGGTATAAATTTGCTGGCTTGTAGTAATAAAAAACCCTTCTTTGCTTGTACTATAAGAATGCGTACTTGTCGTTTGTCCGTCTTGACCACGACAGTTGGTGACCCCGACGTGATGCTGTAAATAATGCTTGTGACTGCGAGGAGAGCAGTGGAGATGGAGCCCGGCATAGCTTGAGAGCAGCGGGAAGAGCTGCTAGTCCGGACCGGTACTTGACACCTGGAGATAAACAGGTGAGCTGCCAGGAACAGAGGCGGGACCCTCAGTAAAGAGGACACCGGAATTGTAAATATGTGGAAAGTAATATTGCAAAAGAGAGGACTTAAATTAGAAGAGTTGATGTTGCGGAAAATGCTCTTATGGGGCAAGCAACACGGATATAAAGCAGATACAGTGACTGCTTTTAGTGTGCCTGTGTGGCAAGGACTCGGGGACAAGCTGTTTGACAGTGCGTCCGGAGGATCTAAGGAGGCAGCCAGCCTCCTGGTGACGTGGTACCTGCTCCTTGAAACCGTCAAAGACATTAGAGAACAAAGGGATAGGATGAAGGAGCCAGACGTCCCTATCGCGGGGGGAGGACAGTCCTCTCCCACAGAGGACGTGGGGTCTGTTGCCCAGTCCTCTGGCGAGTGTGCAGGGCGGCCAAAGCCACGGGGCCGACAAAAGAACCCTTTCGTTGATGACTCTGATGATGAGCAGCCCTCAGGACATCCTCGGACTATTAAAGATAGAACATATAAGCGGCCCCAGGACTTGCTTCCTGGTAGTGACATATGCCCTGCTGAAACGGCAGAGGCGCCGGTTAACCCGTGCGCCCCCCCTTGCCCCCTGATTCAGAGGATCGAGAAGGGATGAATAGCCCCCCCCGGGCGCGGGGAGGGGAACAGGGGACCTCATGCCTGTACCCCCCTCTGCCAGCCGAAACATCAGAGGGTTGGGATGATCCCATGGACAATGATATGGGGGATCCTGAACCTGGGGGGTCTGCGGGAACACCGAAGGAGGGACAATTACAGGGAGGCTCGCGTTGCCGAGGACAGCCCTGGGTCCTTCCACCGGCTCGAATTACTGTCAGTCCCCACAACCCCCTGAAATTCTGGCAGCAGGTGAAAGCTCGAGCTCTGCAAGAAGGAAACTGGGACCTGTCCGAGCAAATTAACGTTCCTGTAACACCAGGCAACTCTGGTGAAACGAATTTAAGGGGAACTGGGGCGATGGCTTTCCCGGTGGTACGGGGTGATCCAGGACAAGGAATTATGGATGAACATAGACCATATTCGTGGAAAGTTATATAGGATTACAAAAGGCAACTGCCCAATATGGTCCCAACTCCCCCGCAGTTATGCAATTAATACTCCTATTAACTATGGAAGAAATGACACCTCATGATATTGCTCAAATTGCTCAAATTATTTTCCAACCTGTGCAATGCACCGTTTTTCGTAGTATCTGGACTCAGAGAGCAGAGGCGCAAGCAGTACACAATTTGCAGCTTTCACAAACCGATCCACGTTATGGTAATGGAGCTGATGTTCTGACTGGGACTGGTCAATTTAATAATCCTCAACATCAGGCTCAATGGCATCTGCTTGTATTGGAGCAAGTAAAGACTACTGGTGTAGAAGCTTTGCTCCGAACGGCAGAGCTGGCAGAGCCTAAGGCAAGATATACCATGATTAAACAGGGGGCTAAAGAGCTGTTTCTGTCGTTTGTAGAGAAATTGATGGGGGCTATAGAGCGGCAGGTATTTGATGCACATATACGAGAAATGCTGGTAAAACAGTTAGCCCGTGACAATGCTAACACAGATTGTCAAAAGGTGATTGAGATGCTCCCTGGGGATCCAACCCTAGAAGCTATGATTACGGCTTGTGGGAAGGTGGGCTCTGTTGAACACAAAATGTCTGCATTAGCTACAGCTATGTCTGCAATGCATATGTCTAATCAGAAATGTTACTGCTGCGGGCAGACTGGACATGTCAAGGCTAACTGTCCCGCTAAAAAAGAGAAAAGGAGGACCCAGGCAGGTGGCCATGTGAGCAGCTACATGTCTTAAGTGCGGAAAGCTGGGACACTTTGCAAAGCCATGTAAATCTAAATTTCATGCTAACGGTCAACCCCTCCAGTCGGGAAACTGCAGAAAGAGCGCGAAGGGGCGCGTGCAGACACAAATGCCCTACCACT
>NW_010972457.1:3228409-3244337 GCF_000737465.1 Haliaeetus leucocephalus | reverse complement strand
TGATTTATAGTGAGGTACCTGCTGCTGAAGAGAGAGAACAAATTCTTCTCTCTTGAGAGCCAAGCAAGAACCATCATTCCTCCCACACCCAGGAGAGGTGCAGACGTGCAGCCATCACCCCTCCATGTCTACTGCAGCATACAGCAGTGGAAAAGTAGTTGCCCAGCTCAGGGTTCAGTGTCCTTGCTGGGTTTGAGAGCATCTCTGTGCTATGTCAGGAATGAGACCTTCCTTATCTCCCACAGTGGCTCTTTGTAGCAGAAATCTTTGATGTGGAGATTGTCTGAGGAGGAAAATGCATGTTTAGTTATCCTAAAGGGCAAGGCATTCACCTCCAAAGCTGCAGTTCTCAGTCCCATTTCCCAATGCCATTTCTGTGCCGGGAAGCAAACATGTCTTCCTGCTCCTTCCTGGAAAAAGTTGGCATTGGCAGATGCTGCATGCCAAGCACCTCCAGAGGAGGGGCTGTGGAAGGCTCCATATGCAGGCTTGGTGTGTTCAGGATGAGCGTGGATCTGCAGGCTAATCCTCAGGCTGGAGGAGACCTGTGTTTTGAGTAGTCCCAGAAGCAGAAGTTGGTGAACATGGGGAGCTTTAATTGGAAAGTGCATAGGCATTTATGTTTTCAAAAACCTTCAGGGTTAGTTAGTGGCCAAGCAGAAATCCTGCAGTGCACAAATCTGGATTTGGGTTTTTAAATCCCCCATAACCTTTCTGTTTGTCTGAGCAAAAGTAACTTCAAATGTATTTCAAGAATACGGCTTCCCAAACATGCAGCAAAGGCTGCTAACTCTAGCTTTCACATTAACTGGAATCGGCTTAATCAAAACACGTCATGTTGATCTGAAAGCCTTTGGTTTACCTTGATGGATTTTCCCTAAGAGCTTTTACACCCATACACTTGAGCAAAGTGACCAAACTGCCCCCATGCAATCCGCAGTACTTCAAGACTAAATACACCTAGTAAATAGAAAGGAAAAATTCAGGTTTTCAATTTAGGCTCAAAGCGATCTAATGCCGTGTTATTAAATAGCTTTTCCCACACTTGAATGACCCTCTTGTCTCCAGCAAAGACATGTTTCCAAACCAGTCCCAAGTTAGCTAATTTCAGCCTCAAACAAAAACCAGGGAGGCCACTTGGCAAAGTGAACAAAGGCAAGGGGAAGCTTTTCCTTTAGCTTGCAGCATCCTCACCTCTTCTAATGCCAGATGTACTTTCAAAAGCAGAATGTAAATTTGTCCTTAGCTTCCTCTGTTGTAAAGTGACAAATTATAGTCATTATGCAACCAAAGTAATTTCATGTTGCAAAAATACATGTTTACAAACACTTCCTATCCCAAGAGAAACAGAAGGCATAGCTATAAAAGAAGCCCGGAGACTGACATTCATAACAGCTCTTAAGGCCAAGAATGTCACTGAGTGGGGACACAAGCCTCCACTGCGCTAACCATTAAACCAAAAGGATCTTTGCTAATCTAATAAGTCACTGTAAGATTTGGTAGATAACCCTGCTTCTGCTAGGGTGGCATCAAAAAGAGTGCTAGTCTGTACGTGTTGGTGTATTTGACCTTACTTCAAACCAAGGATAATGTCCTCTGAAGCTTTGGCTAGAAAACAACATGGTATATGTCTTCTATGCTCTTCTAAATAATTTGTCAACATTGAAGTTATCATATTTATCTCATCTGGTATACAGTAAATGTAATACCACCCCTTTTGAACAGAGGCTGTAAGATAGAAAAAAAATAGCTTGTAGACATCTGCTGCTTACGAGCTTTTTTTCTGAGAAGATCCGCATGCAGCAGGACAACAGAATGGCCTGTCTGCTGCAGGTGGCATCATTCCTAGCCACCAGATCACAAACTGTAAATCTTTAGGAGAAAGCTTGAAATGCTTTTTTTATTTAGTCTTTTACAGTCTGTAGAAACTCGCATACCGCAAAAGTTCAGAAGAGAGCATTTGTCAGAATCAGACAAGGTCCCCTTGTGTACTTCATGGTTGCTTTTTAATTTGTGCAGAGATTAGGGATGTCTTTAACACAAGAATGATTTATCCACAGTGGCTCAATAACACTAACTTCACACAAATTCTTCTGCTTCATGGTTGTTTGGTTTGGTTTTGTGGCTGGAGCATCTGTATAATCCCAGTATGTGGAGGAAGTCCCAATTGCCTGATAATTTGGATGTTCCTAGGCTAAAAACTTTGAAAACTCCCTTGTAAAACAGATTAAATTGAGAGCAATTTTATTCAGTCTGTTCCACTCCTGCCCCTTCCCTTTTTGAAGGGTTCATTTAAAAACAAACAAAAAGGAATGCTGCCCAAGAATTGCAGGGTTTTTTCTTAATTGCCTCACTTGGAAGCTCTCTGTCTTTAACTGTGCTGTAGCTAGAAATTTCTTCCAATTTACACACTTACTCCTATGCTTGAAAACTTCCACAGGTGAACATTTATGTTCAGTTGTGTCTGTGATAGCCAAGTATGACAGCTCACTGGAGACCCAGCCTGCACTTAACGTCCATCAAGGCAGTGAGGAAAACCAGCTGACCTCCTTTGCTACTGCCTTTAAGCTTGCTGTTACACCAGTAAGTTCGAGTAAGCGGTGATTGCAAATCACCAACATAGTGGTGAAAGCATTAACAACGCTAATGTGTTTTCTAGATTTAAAAGCTTGAGGACTTGCCGTAGCTTATAAGCTCAGTGTGGTAAGCCATGAGCAAAAGCATAAAGGAAGGCTGCAGCAATTTTGTGCCATTGCAAGACAAAGGTATTTGAAAGGTGAGGATTTTGAAAACCTTCCTGGAAGAATTTTAAGAGGTAGGAAGCCAAACAATATAACTAAGCAATGATTTTTTTTTAAACAATGTATCTCTTCAGCGTTAAAATTTAAGGCAGGCAAACTCCACCATGAGGGTGCAATAAGGTAGGCTTTGCTGTAAGTGGCAGAGAGCTTTAATTTGCTGCTCTTGTTCTAAGGGATCAGATGATGATCTTTACATTGGTAGACCAGGAAATAATTTAAACATAATTAATCTGAGCTAACCCCGAAACTCTTGGGAACATGATGGTGTTCGATGCAAGGGGAGGTTTAACTTGCTCTTTATCAGGGATGCGATATTACTGTTTGAATTAAGACAAGTCTTGATTAAACTTGACCTAAGTGAGAATACAGTTGGGTTAATATTACGTTTGCTTAGACTGTAGTTCTAGTATACTTTAGAGTGGAGGAAGACTAAACTATTGTTTTACAGAGGACTGATGTAGCAACCTATTTTTATAAATGCTGTGCAAGTTCTCCGTTGCTTATGCCTGGTTCTCACATTCTTGTTTCAGTAACTGTTCTTTTGGAAAATGCATTACAATTCAACCTTATCAGCATTAATCTTTGTTCTCTATCTAACAATTAGTAAATAGGTTATTTTATACTTGTATGCCTTTTCAGATAGGCTGTAAAGATAGCTGTCTGTGGGGTTTTTTATTATTTGTATTTAAAAACACACAAAACACTAAAGCAAAAATCCCTACAGCAATCCCTACTTTTGAGAGACAAGTTAAGGAGAAACTTAGAAATGAAATGCATTCACATGGATCCTGAGAGACTAACAGCTGAATGCAATATTTTGAAAAACAGTACTTTTGTCTGGGACTACCAAATTAGGATATATTTTGGTAGTTCAAATGAAACCTATCTCCTTTTGTCTGACTGAAAGGACCAAGCTAGATGCTATACCTCCTCCCAATGTCTTTAGAGTATGGCCCTTCATTCCACAAAACCCAGGCTATTTTTTTTTTGAAGGCTGCCTGATTTTTCAAGTACAAGAAGAGAGGAGAGGAGGGAGTTTGGTTGTGTAGCTGCCTCCAGAAGCTACTTGCAGCTTCAGAGCAGATACCAATTCCCTCCTCCTACACACAGTCAGCTCCCCCCCCTTGCAAACTGTCTGCAACCTGCAGCCCTGCTGCAGGATTCACCTGTTCAGTTGTGAAACACAGACCATGCCAGGCATCTCCTCTGCAAGGCTTTGTAAAAAAAAAAAAACAACCAACAAACAAACAAAATGCCTCGAAGTGGAGCCAGTAGCTTGAAAATGGCTTTATCTTTTTTTAGAGCGTTAGGTGCTGGAGGTGCCGCTCTCAGGTTCCAGCTGCCCTGAAGGCAAGCCTGCAGCCCATGGCACAGAGGGTGGCCTTGCAGAGTGCACCCACCTGGTGTTCCCACAGAGCCACGAGCATCTGATCCAACACCCACCCAGTTGAGAGACGGAAGTGTAATGCCTAAATTAGCTGTATTCACAGACCAAAACCCCGAACTTGAGGGAAAGATGATACTTTCGTGGAAGTAGCTATTTAAAACATCAAGTAAATTTCTACATTATGACTCTTCTAGGTGCAACAACTTGAAAATAAAGTAATATATCCAGGCGCCACATCTTTTTCACAATAGCGTGAAATCATCTCCTATAATTTTGGGCAGATCATCTTTCTGAATTGGCCACTTCTGCTTCTCACCTGCTCATTGAGCCAAAAAAATAGCGGTTTGTATATTTTGGGGAGGGGGTGAGGGAAGAAGCAGATGAAGGTTTTTCTATATGGATTGAGATGACCCAAAATGAAAGCAGTTGTGCAAAATAGCCAAATCTGAGATCTATTCCCTTGTTCTATGCTGCTCATTTGTACCAGCTTGCTGTGTCTGGCCCTTGGAAGGAGCACACAGCCTTTCCCGGCTGAAAGCCCAGTTGGACCTATTCAAGCACACAAATGACACTCTTCAGGCCACCTCCATTTTTCTCCTCAACTTATAAAACACCCCCCCAGGAAAAAAAAAAAGCTCTGTGCCTGCACCTGGCTCTTTCAAGCAGCTCTCTCCCCTCGCAAAGTACCTCCAAAAAAATCCCCTCTGCAGCCTGTTAGACACAATTCCTCTTGCTCCAAATCACTGTTCCCCTGCAGAAAAAACACATAAGCTGGCACGCATGTGCAGCAACAGTGCAATCCCACCCCTATAGCACCTGCAGGAGGGCAATGAGGGAAAAAGTCTCTCCAGGTGCCGTGTGTGCCATTGCCTGCTGCTGCCGGGGGGACGGGGCAGAGTCAGCTCTGAAAATCCGGGTGGGGTACTGGGAAAGGCCGAATGTGCCAAATGGACTGGGAAAAGGCAGAAAAGCAGGGTGTGACTCTAAATCAGAAACTAAGCAGCTTTGTGCAGTTAAAGCAAGATGAGCGTGGCCTGAGTTTAGCCTTCTGGCCGGTGGTGAGAAGGTGCCGAGATGCTGCCTAAGCTGGACATGGTGTTTTGGTGTGCTGGGGCTACAATGCGGCCATGTTGGCATTGCCCTGGAAACAGCGAGAAAGCCCTGCTCTGGAGGCTGCCTTACAAAGGGCTGCTAGTGGCAATAGGACATCTGGAAACCACGTGAAAGCTGCAGATGGTGGAAATGTGGTACGTGGGAAGCATGTGAATTGCTCAGTAAGCCTCTAGGAATGGTGATGGAAACTCCTACATGGTAGAGATCTTCCTTGGGTGTCTCAGGAAGGAGTTTATGATAATCACAGTGCAAGCTACAGCTTGCACTCATGCAAAAAATATCAACATTATTTCTGGATAGGGAGATTGAGTCACCTTTCAATTTTAGGTAAATCTGATGGGTGGTTTGTGTGACAGAGAAACAGGAATTGAATAGCATTTGTAGGTCACGTAATACAATCCCCTACAGCAGGTACAACTATACCATCGAGTCCTGTTGACAAAGCAATCTCACCTTGAATTTAAAAGCTATTTTACTACTGGAAAATTGTCACAGAAATGTGATTCTTTTCTCAGAGTATTAGGAGGCATGTGAGCCAATGTAATTTGAGTGTTTTGTTTTGTCTTGTCTTCCCCCAGTCTTTAGACAGTCATGGAGGAAAAAACAAATCCTGTAACTTAAAATTATATTGATTTTTTTTTTTCCCCAATTAATATTTCCTGTTTAAGGTTGCATCATTTATAAATGTTAAAGTCCCCTAAATTAATTCAATACTGCCAGTCCACAAATTCAGTTCTTGGTATGAATGGTGCTGTGAACTCAGGACGTTCTATGCTTTAGTCCTGGTATTTGTTTAAATTTGCTTCATTTTTCCTTTTCACTAGTTGTTCTGCTAGAATCTGGACCAAAGACCACTTCATGGGAGTCTTTTCCTCAAACTTGTGATAGGTATGTTTAAGAACCAGCTGTGATTCCTGGGTGAGGGGAATGAGAAGATAAGCATCTGTAACTGGTGAGTCTGTATTGCAGAGGCTGAAGTCCAGCACGTTTTCTCCTGCAGTCTTTATCTCTGCCCGAAGGTGAGTCATTTTGGTAAGAATTCAATATTGTGTCATAAATCATAGAAAAAGCTAGATCAAAGACCTCCTTATGAGGGATAACTGAGGCTTTGGGTGGCCAAAAGATTGGCACCTCTTGAAGAAGCTGGAGAATAGATTACTGCAGCAACTGTGTCTGCAAGCATTACCTCTTACCTCTTTGGCTTTGACAAGAAGAGCTAAGCTAAGGACAGTCCTCTTCTCCTAAAAAGGTGGTTTGTGGCTTTCCTTCAAACGGGGAAGAAAAATCTCCTTGCATGATCTTTCATTAGGTGACAGGGAGAAGAAACAGCTGAAGTGTTGTCTGCATGGGTCCATCTCTGTAATGTTTAGAAGCTATTAAATATGACATTCATTATTTTCCTTATAGATATCACTCCTTTACCTTGATTTACTTCCTGTAGCATCTGCTGGAAAATGTAATGTTTTAGACACATGTAGTGAATATTCCTATTAGCCAGCTAAGAGAGATTTTTCAAGCTCTGTTGGCCACTTCCCAGTTCCCAGAATACAGATTTTGCAGGAACTGTCCTCTCTTTGCTCAGTTGTGATAGTCAGCATTTTCTGCTGATGACAAGAGTATATCCCCATGCCTTTCTGATCGGTGCCTGAAAGTGGAAATAAAATCAGTTGCAAGATTTGCAGTTTATCTCTTCAGAGGGGACAAGAGGAAATGATGGGGAGAGACAGCTAATCGGTTGAAAGATTTGCACTCCAAATGAGGGAACACCAGCAGGAGGAGTTTGTGGGAAGGGACTGTTTTCCAGGAGCCTTCTTTGGATGTTTTGAGAGAGGAGGGTGGCACATGCAGTGACAGCAAGTGTGTAATAACACTCAGGAATGTCTTCTGTCAGAGGCCCATCAAATTCCAGAGAGTCCTGCACTTGTTTTCTTACTGCTGACAATGTACAAAACTATCTGGTGTTTTGAGGAAGAAATGATCACGTGATGGAGGAGAAGGAGGCAGAGGAAGAGATGAGAGGATTAAAATAAATATGCAAGCTAGTTTGTGTGTTTCTTGATCAGTTGATTTAAGGAAAAAGAAGTAAGTTTAAAATCATGCAGGGAAACTGCTGCCTTTCATACCCAAGTCTTATTTTCAGACATGTTATCCATTAGCAATAAAATATCCACACTAGCTACAGACATCGTTGGGGTGAATATACATCTGGCAAGGTAGTGTCCAAACCCCGTCCTGTCTGACTGACCTGTGTGGCTGACTTGAACTTCAGAAGTGGATATGCTGGTTTTGGCTGGGATAGGCTTAATTTTCTTCATGGCAGCTAGTATGGGGCTATGTTTTGGATTTATGCTGGAAATAGTGTTGATTAGTCAGGGATATTTTCATTACTGCTAAGCAGGGCTTACACAGAGTCAAGGCCTTTTCTGCTCCTCACACTGCCCCACCAGTGAGTGCAGCTTTTTCTTTACCTATTAAATTGTCTTTATCTCAACCCATGAGTTTTCTCGCTTTCACTTTTCCGATTCTCTCCCCCATCCCACTGAGGGGTGTGTGTGTGTGTGAGTGGCTGGGGGGGGCTTAGCTGCCAGCTGGGATTAAACCACGACAGTGCATTACATCAAGCCGCAACCACTTCTCTTGCCTCAGGAGGTACATTTATAGACTTTGCAGCTGGGACTTCAGTTCATTTTCAGAAGCCTACGTTTTACATCTGATAGTAGCAATTGGGTGTTGAGAGAAGAACCCATTCTTTTAGGCAGTATTTATGCATGAAAAAATTAAATAAAGAGCATAAGGAAGCTGACACCCAAGTACTGAGTTGGTTGTAGTTTTGCCATGGGACATTCATACATGGCTTCTTCCAGAAGTTTTGGTTGAGCATTCATTTTGCCTATTAAAAAACCTTTTTTGCAAAAGCTGGTTGGCCAAAACGATGAAACCATACAAAGCCAGGAGTTTCTTCTTTCCTCTTGTGACTCAAGGTAAAGTGTCATTTTTACATGTTTAAAGTACCGTATGCTGATGTACAGATGTACAATGCTGCTGACAGATAATTATCAGTACCAGTCTGCATAAATCAATGAAAAGCTAAGACACATTAAATCTATTTCTTAACCCTGCAATAGAGGTTTTGCAATGCATGAGTACACTGAGCGACGATTGTAGACCAATAGCTAGAATATTCTGGGAAACTATTTGGGGTTCTGAGGAAATCGCATGGTATTGTGGTAACACGGGCCCAGAGACTAACACATCTAGCCATTTGAAAAGCACCAGGTAACTTCTGATTATAGATAGCATGAACTGTGTTTTGTTATCCTTGAGTCCAGACAAATATACCAAGGCTGTAGCTTATCTCTACTACTATTTCAGTTCTCTGGACACTGGATGTCATGCTTATTTTAACCTGCTGGTTTTTCCACTTTTCTCAATAGGCAGACTCCTAAAGAATGATCCAGTGGAGATGTGGACCCTGTATACTGGGTTTAAGCCTATTGACAAAGCATGGGCTCTTTCCAGTCATGTTTTACATGGCTTGCTCAGAAGCAGCCCTTAGTTACCTGGCAATCTACCACAGAAAATTCTCACCATCTACTTTTGGAATAGTCAATAGTTTGGCTAATAAGAAATTTCTTTGGATCACCTAGCTGATGTGACACAATTATTCTACTTGGAGATAGAAGACACGCTGCTTTTATGTCTGAATTGAAATGCCCTTCCCAGACTATGACTTGAAGGGAGACTGATGATGTAAGTTGCTGTTAACAAGGCTGCCACAAGCACTGACAAGATTTTTTGTTGTTTCTTAAAACTAGTTTTATATGACATAGCTAATAATATTAGAAGGGCTTTAAGTTGCCCAATTTGTTCACAGGCAAGAGACTGTCAAAGAGATTACTCCTCCTCTACAGTAAGCTCTGTACACATCTAAAAGCTCCAGACTCCCTCCATGTACACGCAAGCAATTCTAATGATATTGAAGAGGAAGGGACTCCCAAGTTCTTCCAGTGCAACATTAGTCATAGGAGGATCTAGTTCCATTTTGAATGAAAATGTAGGGGGTTTAGGAACAAATGTATATAAAGTGGTTGTAAATACATTAAGGCTAGGAATTAAATGGAAGAAGTAGCTTACCGTGGAAACAGGAAGTTTTTGAAACAGCCTTTCTGAAGTGACATCAAGCTTCATATAGCTAATCTAGTAACTTCCTTTTTTCCAGAGAACTTTAGTAATTTAGCCAAAGGGTTAACCTGGCATATTGTTTTCAAAGGGCGTGGTAAGTAATAATAAATATTTTTAACTAACATGTTCCTTGTTAATTACTTGTCTGCTCTTTGAAAGCTGGAATAAAAGCAGTCCCCTAGTGATTTAGGAAATTAGGGTGTTCTAAATTTTATTTGGTCTCACAATTTTCTGTACTTACTGAAGTCTGTGCCATGACAGACTCAGGTTGTCTGCAGATATGCATAACAGAAACCTGCGGTAGCAAAAGTTTTGTTTGGTTGCATCAGTCACTCACTGGAAGAGAGAAAGTTAGCACTAAATTTGCATCTTAATAAATCAGATACTTTAGTTGTAGTGGGAAAGTATATGTTAAGGCAGTTACGAGAAAGCCCTTTTAGTCAGAGCTTTACAAATCCCTTTTCTTTGCTTGTAAACATGTTCCTTCTGTTTGCTGTGCAGAGTTGTACAAGAAACCTTTTGGAAGACTCTCTGGTCCTTGGATTATTCCATGAGCTTGAAGCTTTTCTTGGATTAGAGTATCTTCCCAGGAAACTGATGGTGGTGTGGGAGTTTATCTGCGAGAGTGGATTGCATGTCTGAGGTTCTGTGACCGTTTTGTTCCAAAAATGATGTGTTTAAAAATAAATAAGGTATCTAACCCACTTCACTCAGTTTTCTTCCAGTGGGAAGCTGACCTGTGAACCTTGGATTTTTCCTATACCTCAGTCAAGGGACAAACAAATTTAATTTCACAGATAGAGCTATCTTTATTACTGCTACATCTAAAATAGAGCAATGTATGGGGTTTTATTTGATCAGTCATTTCAATCTCTCCAAGCTACCATTATGGCTTTCTGTGAAAGCCTGTAAAAATTAAAATATCTTAGACAAAAATAACACTCCCTCATTCTAACACCATGGAGTGTCTCAGTACATGTTTTGCACATCCTCTGAGGCTGTATCAACAATTCGAAACAGGCTGCAGTAAAAGGGAAATCATAAAAATAAGCAGTGTTTACTGTCTTGACCTGTATCCTCTGAGGCTTCTGATGTGTACTGACCAAGGATAATCTGCAATGCTCATAGGATAAAATAGTGGGCATTAAAGGTCGTGCAGTGACTGTCGAGGTCAAAGCCAGTTCTGCAAAAGAAACGCATTGAATCCTTGTTCTGTTAAACTTTTTCACAAAACCTGATAGCAAAGAGCAGCTTCTTGGTTCTTTTTCAGGTGTACTGTACAGATTTCAAGTTTCTTCTAATACACAGTAATAAAATATGTACATATAGGATTTGTGATAGAAGAGCATTTTGCAGTCTCTTGGTGTGAACATGTACAACTTCATCAAAATAAACAAGGTGTATGTTATGCTCTGAGAGCTAAGGGACTTTTTGTTTAAAACCATCTTTCCTAAAATCCCCCTGCCTTAAAGACTATGTTAATACGTAAAGATATTTCTCTTCTGGGCAAACCACTGTAAAATGCACTTTTTCAGACTATTTCTTTTGAGATTCAACATATGCCTTCACAAGGTAGTCTTTCGTATGCCACGCAGGACGGTAACACCTTCGAACAACAAAAAGACAACCAGAGGTCTCCTGCTGAACCGGCAGCATTGACACCATTGCAGGTCAAACATATCACCAAGATAACCCTCTTTTCTTACTTTTTAAAAAAATTTCGTCAGAGGCACCAGATGGCAGCATTTTCCCTCACTCCGAGTGTGATCTCATCCTCTCGGATTCACTCCTGGGATCATCAGGCTTTGAGGCTTCGTGAGCCACAACGACCTCAGCGGAACTGCACCCTCTCTCTCGCCACCTGCTCTTTTTCCCACTTTCATCGGACGTGTAGAGTCACATTCAGGTGGCCTGGATGCGATCCAGGCCCTTGAAATTGTGGTTTGCCTTTTGCCTGTGCAGGCCTTAAGAGTCCATAAGAATCATTAGCATACAGGCACGTAAAAATTTAGACCCAGTGAACATGGCTCCGAGCTCTAAATTTTCCATATTTATTAAGTAGCATGCAGGGTTTTTTGATTTTCTGTTTAACTAACCGCTCTTTCCCACGTACAGGCATGCACAATGTTATTTTTGTTTACAAGCAAGTTTTGCATGTGTTCTTCTCTATCAACTCTTTATTCTTTGAATCTCAATATTTCATTGTGCACCAGTTATGTATGACTAGTTATGTGCAACTAGGCTTGTAACCTCTGTAGCAAGAACTCTGTCCTGCACAAATAATCCAAGGCAGGGCAGGGATTTTGAGAACTTAACTTTGCAAGCTATGGTTTCTTTTACAGTTACAGATGTGGCCTAAAACTTTGTGGGCCAGGGATTCTGTTGTCGTACCGTTCTCTGTTGTCGCATCCTGCTTCTTCCCCTCATCCTCATGTTCTTGCTTATAAATTCAAGTCTGCTTTATCAGTGGTTTTGTCATAGAAGAAAAAAAACCCACCCATATTATGTTCAGCTGTAACAAACTATTCATAAATAATCCACCTTTGAACTCTAAATCTGCAGCACTGGGATGCAAATGTTTGTTTACTTGAACTATGTGACTAACATCAACAGGCAGCGGAAGAAAGCTATTTATCCAAAATGGGGCTGGATTGCTGGGCCCCAGAGCGTGAAGGAGGAGTAGCCCTGGCTGCTGCTTTCTTTGCTGTTACTCCATCAGGTTGCTGGTGTTTCTGCTGTGGTGACTCTGTTAATGCTTTACAAATGCTATGAGCTCAGCAGTAGACTATTTGTGGATTGTTTAATTTATTAACTTCTGACAAGCAGCCCATTATTTTTCTGAAGAACATATGTGACAAGGGATTTTTTATTTTTTTAATTTTTCAGATTTAAGCCAAATTCAGTATGAGTGTCACAGGACAGGGACACTAGACCCTCCACAACTCCACCCTTCCTCTTATTTAATACCAAAATTTATCTATAAACAAGCAGGAAGGAAGGAGGGGAGAGCACTTCTCAAAGGAAGTCCTAAGAATCTTGTATGCTGAAAATGTTAGGCTGCGTAAATTTAGAAAACAGTGCTATTTTCTTCTGTTCAAAATATTCTAATTTAAAAAAGGCTAAAATTCCCTCAATTTTCTTTCCCTTTTCTGTAGCAATTTCTTTCCAGTTCTGGACTTGCCTGTACCTTGGTATTAGCTAATACATGCAATCAGGACAGATGTAGCTTTACTGCCCAAGACATATGAAATAAATGCACCTGAAAGCTGAGCGGCATTGCACCACTTAAGGCCAATTGTGTTGGTTTTACCTTCTAATAGAGGAGGCAAAGAATTTGAAATATATCTCCACAGTTTTTAATGATTGATGCAATCCCTTGCACACAGTTGCTTTGCAAAGTGGAAGAAAAACTAACTGTAAATACTGTCTTTTGCCTAACTATAGCACTGTAATTACTAACTAGCACCTTCTCTGAGAAAGATAAGCAGGTACCTGTGATGAGCTTTGCAAGAGGAGAGGAGATATTGAGAAGGTAAAAAGTGTGTCTGGTGTCACTCAGTATGGATTCTTGCAGCCATTATTTATTTTGGAACTGTGACAACTGACCAAAACATGTGGACTACAAACAGCAATGCAATGAGCATTAACTGCGCAAGAAGAAAAAAAGCAATATAACTTGGCACGCAGCAAAACTTGTATCTGGTATACAGCTGTTTGTGCAACTCCCACTGCCATCCTGGAGGATTTTCGTGATTTCTCACTAAGTTTACCTCTACCAATAAAGAACTAGGAACAGCACCATCTCTGTAAGCTTTGATTCTCACTCAGTAGAGCTGGCTAAGATAGATCTTGTTAATCCTTTACATATGAAAGATGCGAGTATCCTCCTACACATAAATTACAGAGAGAAGATTTGTTTGTTTTGTGAAGTGTAACTGCTACGTACCATTCACAGACTGCATCTTGCACAGTAAGTGAAATAACTGTAGGAACATGCTGATGAAATTGGTGCTTCCCCTTGCTGCAGTCCAGAATAAAAACATACCAAACGGGGCCAAATTCTGCCTAGTAGCGTGCATCGCATTTTTGCTTCTAGACTGGCATGGCTTACTAACTGAGGAGAAGGCACCTGTAAAAATTCAAATGTGCAAAGAAACATGCATGTTAGCTTTGAATGGACTCAGATACAGACCTTGATTGTTTTGTAGTGCACATTCTCCACCGACTTCGAGCTTAGCCTTCACTCCTGGGCAAATTATTTCAGTCTCTATGTGATAGAATGTAACTCAACACACATACATTTCCTTCTGTGTATACATTACTCCATGATATATAGGAAACATGGTGAGTGCCCTCAAAAGGCATCCCCTGAAAGCAAATACATAGTTTCATGTTTTGACCCTCCTCATTTTCCCTTGGCCTTAGCTGTAGACAACCGTATTTTTTTTCCATAGCAGACAGTGATGGTTACTTCTGTTCACATACGATGTGGGAAGAGGAGGCTGCAAAGAGCAGTTGGGTAAAGAGAAAGGGGTTGGGGAAGAGGTTGTTAATACGCTCTGTGTCCAAAAATTGAGGAAAAGTAGGCATTTAGTTAGGAAGGACAAAACAAGATGCACATGGCATAAAATTTACGTTTTTTTCCAGGGACATAAGGACATAAGAATACCAACTATCTAAGAGCTTCTGTCACTGATCATGTATTACAGTTGCTATGATAGAATTATGGCTGACATACTGTGCATGATTTCTCTCTTGGTGCCGAGTCTTCACTGATTATCCTGCACAGAAAAAAATACAGGTATTGCAAAGGGCCAGTTGGCCCCATCCCAACCCAAACTGTAGCTGGGGCTGTTCTCCTGAGTTGGGCTAAATCTTGCTCCTGTTAATATAGTGAATTTAGGGGTGTCTGAAGATGCCTTTAACAAGTAAAGACAGTGTTATATTGTGTAGGCAAGGAGGTTATAAACTTGCCCTTGCTTATTTTGTTTTTCAGTTGGGAGAAGTAGGATTTGTTTGGAGTTACACTTTTGTCTTCAGTGAGTGCTCCTTACCAGCTGAATTAGAGTTAGGCTCACTCCAGACATCCCTGAGTCTTAAGCAGAGGCCTCCTCCACCTAAATGGGAACAGGATGATTTTCCACTGCCAGCTGAACAGCAGTACATCAGCCAGTAAAAACATGTAAGTGGATTTACACATTTGATGCTAATGGCCAGAGAAGGAAGACTGGATAAATGGTATTTACTCCATTTGTCCTCAAGTACAGAAGAGTACACTGCTTCATTTGATAAGACCCCCTAGCAGAGGCAAGAGGCAATGGTCCTGGTTCCTGGTGCTTGTGATAATTTGCCCATGAAACACAAAGGTCTCAGATAGTTTGTGCATTCTTTATTGCAGCTTTTACCCCTGCAGCCAGATTTTCCAAAGTGCTATTTAGTCTTTTCAGTGAAGACTTCAGAAGGGATTTTGTAAATGAAAAAATATCCCAAACAAAAGTGCGAGAGGGTGAATGGCTGTTAGCAGCTGATTTCTTGAAGGAGGTAAGTTTATAAGTGACTGGAAAAAGGCAGAAGGGTATCTGGTCACGCACGTGTGGACACACCTTTGTACCGTTCCCCAGGAGTCTCTGGGTGGATGAAGCTTGCCCCAGGTTTGCAGTGACCCCCCGTGCTGTGTGCCCAGCATGTGGCTAAACTGGTGCTTTGTCCCTCTGACAAAAAGGAGTTCTTTGGCCCTTGGCAATTTAACCGAACGTCTCACTTAATTAGGAAACGAGTAACTATTTCTGGGTTTAAATATTTGGATCGTATGGATGAAATTGGTTGGCCAGCACACACGTACGATCCACTTTTGTGCTCGATACTAGGGATATCCAGTGGACTTTCTCTAGAGGTACACTTGACGAAAAGCTAAGGGAAAGCACCTCAGTCCCAACCCGAAGGTGGCTTCTTTGCTCCTGCGTTGACCTGCATTTCCTTCTTCTCGTCCCACACACAGGCTCCTGGCTGGGACGGCTTCTCCTCTCGGCAGGCTGGGTAGCCCGGCAGCTGCTCAGGCCCGTGGCGTCAGGGCTGAGGGCAGAGGACACCGGCTTTCAGTGCTAGAAGAGCGGGATTTCTGTCAGAGAACGGGGAGAAACCAAACTCACCAAGCGTCTGCCCGGGAAACCCACGGCTCTAAAACGTAAGATAATTGTGAAAAGCCCCAGAACTAAGAAGGGTGTCTGTGCGCCTGTCGAGCCCACCCGGTCTGGGTGAGGAGAGGAGCCCCTCGGTGCTCTGCCTTCCCGCTGAGGGGAGGAGGCGGCGGGCCGGTGCCTGAGGGGCTGCTCCCGCCGCCCGCCATTACAGACCGGCTCTCCTCAGGCGGCCTCGCCGGGCCGCGGGAGCGGCGGCGACCGCAGCCAGCCGGGAGGAGGAGGAGCGGAGGGAGGAGGCAGCGCTG
>NW_010972457.1:3227636-3227855 GCF_000737465.1 Haliaeetus leucocephalus | reverse complement strand
CGCCCCGCTCCCCGGGGATGCCGTGAGGGCGGACGCCTCCCTCCGCCGGGTTGGAGGAGGTGGCGGCGGCGGCGGCGGCGCAGGTGCCTCGGGTGATGGATCATTGTCACTGCGCGGGCGACCTCCCCCTCCGTTTTTTAATGTTTGTTTCAGTGGCCGCTCTCTGGTCGCGGCCCCCGGGGCAGGGCTGCCTGCGGGCGGGCGGCTCGGCCCCGGCGG
>NW_010972457.1:3199396-3227357 GCF_000737465.1 Haliaeetus leucocephalus | reverse complement strand
GCCCGGCTCGCAGGCGGGGAGGGGGGGGTCGCTTTTTTCCCCCTTAATTTTGTTTTCATTTTTTTACGTAATTAGTTATTTTGGCGGCAGTCATGGAGCTATCAGCCCCGTGGTGCGGCAGGGACATTCGAGTTAAAGTACCTGGTGGGTTTCTCCCAGGTGCGTCCCCGGGGACTGGGAAGTTGTGGCTCCCGGGGGGTCCGGAGCATGGTGTGGGGGGTTTGTGGAGGTGCTGAGGTACCTGTTGCTTGTCTTCAACGTGGTTTTTGTCCTGCAGTTCTGGAAGGCGATCCACATAGATGAATAGGTTTGCATAGAGGCCAGTCAGTAGTGCTGGGTGCTGAGACCCTGTGTGATGTTCACCTTGAAAGATTAGGACCATACTTTCTAGCTGTGCTTACCTATGCCTGAATGAGAGACTTATGAAAGAAATAGTGCAGAGGACTAAATTATGTGTTTTGACCTGTAGTTTCATGAATAATCTAACTGAAATTTCTTGGCTAACTAGAGTAACTCCCAAGATTTCAGTGTAGCTATACTTGCAGGTCCTGGCCTTATTTTAATGATTGAATTTTGTTTATTTGGCACCGTAGGTTTGTGACAAGGTCTGTGCTTGTCCATGTATTGGACCATGAAATTTTCCTGTGGAAAACAAATGGTAGGTTTCCTGTCAAGAAAAGTAAATTTTGCATGTTGTAGTGAATAGAAATTATCAGCTAAGCCATAAACTGTACCGGAGCTGTGTTGCTACCTGGTGCTTGTGCATGCCCCTGTGCCCAGTTATGGCTGTACAGCTGTGTGATGTGCCTGAGCTCACAGACTCCCATGGATCCAGGCTGCTTCTGCAGAGAGCCAGCTTGATTGCATCTTTGGCACATTTTGGTGACAAGCTAGCGGTATCTTGAAGTAGGCTATGTGAACAAACTGCACAGTTTGCTTGAAGTGGTGTTTCTGCAGTATTTCGCCTGTCCTATGCAGTGTTGGTAGACTTGCTTCATTTGCAGATATGGAACTTACTGCTATGTGAATTGGTCAATTGCAGTAAGTCAGCCAAATCCTTCTCTGTGGTTTAGGGTATAGGCAGGCATCTCTATGCTTTTAGATTATAGGCAGGCATGTTTATGAAGCAGAGTGCATTGGGTACTAGAAACATGCATCCATGTTTAAATGGCATTATGCCTTTGCTCCATGAGCCTGGTCAAGTGCTGGTAACCTAACTTTGGCTGCATATTTGGATTATGAGTGGGTATCTCCACACTATGTGGTGTGGGTCTCTTGAGCTCAATTGGAGCCAGCTCTGGAATACTCAACACCATTGATAGCAACATGTTTTGAGTAGAAGAATGCCTCAAATATCAGTCGTGGTAGACTAGAGATCAGTGAATGGTATTCTTCAGTTGGGTATGTGCTTGCTAGAAACTGGACGTGTTTGCTTTTCCAATTTGCTGGGCAGTTTTAGGTGGCTAGACTTGGAATAAAAATATAGTATGGTTTGGGTTATATGGTTAGAAGTATATTGCAGCTCTTAGCCAGCTGATCATCTATTTGATTAAAATTGAAGCAAGTTAAGCACAATGCTGCTGTGATTTTTAGTATCTTCAGCACCCATTTAAAATGTATTACAACATTTCTATATTAAGGTTTAAGTAAGGGTTAGTATGTCCAGTTGATTGTTTATTCACAGTTCGGTGCATCAAGATCAGTTACATGATAGTATTGTGTGGTATCGGTACTATGGGAAAGGAAATCTCATTTCTTTCTTTCAACACAGTAATATGCTAAGTAACAAAATTATTATAATTCTTGATATTTTCAACCTGGAAATAACAAATTTAGTTCAGAAGGCTACATTATCTTGTTGCATCTTGCTACATGAATTGGCTGAGAAGGTATGCTAACAGTCATCTGGATGAGTATGAAAACCTTGGTATTTAGCTCTGGTTTACTGGAGCTAAACTGCCAGAAGAAGTGTACAAGGTGAGCAGGTCTTCAGGATGTACTGGTGTCTGTTGCTGTTAGAGGAATTCAGCAACATGTTTCACATTTGCCAGTCTTTAACTATTTCATAGTTTTCTGCAAGTGTTCAGTTGGATTTTTTAGCATACGGAAAACTTCTGGGATGCTTCACGGGCAGAGTATGGGGTCAGTGTGGGCAGATGTTCTGCTTACCCTTTGAAATGCTCAGGACTGACATGAGATTGTTTGGAAACTTTTGTGTTGGAACACGGTGTTTCACTTCCCAAATGTTAACGTTAACTGGTTTGTAGTGTTGGGTTGGGATTTGCTTGGGTTCCTGAAGATGTGCTAAGCTGAAGATGGTAAAGAAAGGCCAGTAGTTCCCCCTCTGATGGTTAGATTGCTGAAGGACAAATCTGCTGATGTTGATTAGCAGTTTTGTTCATGTTTGTAAGTTATTTTAAGTTCCTGTTGCAAAATAGTGGAAATACTGTTTCAGCAGTGGCCTTTGAGTTGCAGCACTTCCTGCTGTAAGGAAATCTTGTATCATTTGTCCAAAATAAACAGATTTTGGAGAGGGCATATATGGTATGCTGTAAGAAACCATGCATCTTAGTCACAATTTACCCCCTAGTGCTTGCCTTTCTGATAATTAGAGCTGTGGAAGTCTATTTTTATGATAGTTACTGGAATGAAACTTGCATTTTGAAATGGGAAATAGAATCTTTTGGTGGTCCATAGTACAATTTTTGGGTATGTGTGTAGGGGGGGAAACAAATGTTTTCTTCATGGTTTTAATACTGAAGCTTTTAACTTCACCAGTTTCCTCCATGATTCTCTCTTTTTGTTGGTGTTGCTAATTGCAATGGGCATTTTAAATGCTGTACTAAGTTGTGACAAATACTTACACTATTCGTTTCTTTGAGTTATTGGCAACTCTGATTGTTTTTAAAAATACTTTTTTATGTTACTTATGTGTCCTGAGGGACCTACAACTTGAGTTATAACTGTAAGCCTTCATGTACCCTTCAGTGTTGAAGGGACTGAGGTACGCTGACGTAAGATTGTCATGTCTCCTGGAACAGCTTGCTGCTTTAGCTTTGTAATTTGGTTTAGTTTTCATCTTGTAATAAACAGTTTCACTCTTTTATAGCTCCTGTTATCTTCTACTGGAGATATCCTGCTGCTGGGTTGTTCACACTTTGTCCAGGCTGGGTAGGAGAAGACAGGACATAATTATAAGTCCCCTACGCACATTTGTTTTAACTGGCTGTCCCACAGACAGTATAGAAAGTGTTGCTGTATCCTGTATTCCTATTTGCGCTCTCATTGCCAAAGCTTCTGCTGTTATGTATGAAATTCTAGTGGCTTGTAACATTTTAACTGAAGTCATTGGTGCAGATGTGAGAGCAGCATCTCGGCTTGGGTGATAGCACTGCAAAGTTTGCAGCACTGAATATGCGTTATTGGTGATCCAGCCTTGAGAGCATCTGTTTGGCAAGCAACCTATGTTTCATGATGCAGTAGTGCAAGCTTTTGCTTGTTGGTCAAGTCCCCTGTTCTTCTGTGATACTATAGGTAAGTGCATGCACCACCTTCCTTTTTTTGACAGTAAAAGATAACACAGTACCTACAAACTCTTTGTGTTTGGGTCACCTATTGGATGATGGGGATGATTATTTAAACAAAGTTAGATGATCTGTAGCACAGTTGTTGCTTGTCTTGCTCAATCGTTATGCTAATACTGTATCAGAGCTTAACAGGTGAAGGAGGAATAGGAAATACTGTATAAAACTGTTGGGTTAGTATTGTGTAGCATTTTCTGACTCAAAGTGGCTTTTTAAAACCCTCTATGTTGATTTGTTACCTGTAATTAAAAGGAATTTTTGTATGAATGGTGAAGGAGGGACAATCTTCAGCTAATTGGACAGTAGTATACATGCCTATAAAGCGTATAAATACGTAACTAACTGTAACGGTTGCAGGAACTCAGCTTTTCTACTTGGTTTTTGAGGTAGCTGAAGGGTATTGGGGAGTTGTTGGTTATTCCCCATGCCCCTCGCCTAGCTCAACATACCTCCTTTTTCATTAGGGTTAGTCAGAAGGTACCAAAGATTGCTAGTTGCTCAGCTGAAATAGGGTTTCACACATTGGGCACCTTTTTCTTCCTCTCTCTCTCTAGAAGCTGTCACAAAAATGGACTTGATGACTGCCATGAGGACTAGATAGCAGCAGCCTCGTGAAGAGGCCATGGCTTTGGTCTCAGGTGCTGGTGTCACTGTTGGGGGGAACTGGCTTACACCTGCTAGGAGCTCTTGGCTGGTACCGAGGCTTCCAGAACAGACGTGAAGTGCAGCATAGTCCACTGGCCGCAAAGAAGAAAGAATAGGTCTTGTTCCTTTGCTATTTGCTTTGCTCTAAATGTGCAGGAGGTATTTTTTTTTTTATTTTCCCGTAAGTCTTTTGTGAGTGAAGATGACATGCATCTTTTTTTTTTTTTTTTCCCATGAACAGCTCTGGGGCAAAATTTTCTGATTTCTTCTGTGTGGAAATGTGCAATCAACATAAGTTTTGACAATTGTGCTAATGTATTTGGAATTTTGCATAACAGCAGGGAATCTTTTTGGCTTTTTTTTATGGTGTTTTTTTTTTTTTCTCTTTCTCTTTTCTTTCCCCACCTGTTGAGCAAAGCTGTGAGTGTGGAAATAGAACTGTCTGTATTGAGATTGTGGAAAAAATTGTTTTGATGTTTCTTTGGAATTGGATTATTACAGTGAGACCTACATGTCATATTTTGGGATCTTTCCCTTTTGAGGGAAAACAGTTTTGATTGCTTTGCTGGTTTTGGTGTTTCATCAATGTCCTGTGATGGATTTCTGCTTCTCTTAAGCATGTGACTTCTAATGCTTCTGTCATATTGCAGAATAGGAACAGATTTGCAGAACTTACTGTAGCACATGCAAAACAAGTATCTTCTAGAATTTCAAAAGCAATAGAACAGTGTTATGCTAGGAAGGAGTGAATTGGAAGAAATGAACAATAAGGGATGTTGAATGGTACAAAGACACATAGCTTCATATTTTTGGGTAAACATTAATAAATGTAGGAGAAAGAATTATAACAATCAGATATGCATTAAAAAAATGTTTAGTTCTTATACCTTCACAGATATTATTTCCATGTCATGCATTTTATTACAATACTACAAGGAAAAAGCTTTGAGCAGGTTGGCTACCTTAGTGTCCAGACAATAATAAATTTGAAAACACGTGGTAGAAGAGGATTTTCCGGATGCCTTATTTCGTCCCTTTCTCTTTTGCTCTAGAGAAATGCGCATTACACTGAAAGAAAGTATGTAAGAGTTAAACTCTTACTTTTTCAGGTTGGGTGGGTATTCATCAGTTAACATGCTTAACTTAAGCTTCTTACTCC
Source organism: Haliaeetus leucocephalus (assembly GCF_000737465.1). Classification (NCBI taxonomy): domain Eukaryota; kingdom Metazoa; phylum Chordata; class Aves; order Accipitriformes; family Accipitridae; genus Haliaeetus; species Haliaeetus leucocephalus. Next base: position 3,221,969 of record NW_010972457.1, on the reverse strand, counting down.
GATTCTAAGACATCTATCTTAGAGAAGTCAGACCATTTATGGTTGGCTTTTGCCTACTTTTTTTCCAGTAACTTTTTCTATGAACTTCCTAGTTGGTGAAAGAAGTTATTCCCTCTCTTGAATCATCCATTTTCTTTCTAATGGCCATGCAAGTTTTGGTTTTGGATGTGCATTTGAGGTCTTCTAGTCAAGGGTTTCAGAATAGGGGGGGAGTTACCAAAATCGATGCTTAACTTAAAGCAGCTGTGTCAAATCAGCAAATGGAGAAAAGCAAAACCTTCAGAGCTAATGAGAGAGACAGGTGGCTAGAAAGGGAGGATATTCCCGCATGTTGCTTAGGTGTTTTTTAGGGTCCTTCATTTTTTGGAATGGTGTGACTTCAGTGAGAAGGTGGATCAAGAGCTCTTGAGAGAAATGTTCATCTGGCTTTCTGTTTCACTACTGATTTTGTCAGAGGTATCACCGTTCGTTGGGTATTAGAGGGTAGCTCTACCTGGATTGTCTTGCTGTTACTTTTCGAAGTATCATTCTGCCAGGTGGAGTGTGGGTGCAAGTGAATGATGTTTTATGTTCTTACACTGCCTGATGATTTATTATTTTCAAATGAAGACATGGTAAAAATCTCAGTATAATTCAAAGCAGGGTGGTTTGATTTGTGTAAACTGGCAGCTGATGGGATGTTACTTCAGAAAGCGGACTGTATTTCAATGCCATGGTGATAAGTAGTGTTGCTTGCTGCCTCTAGCTCTTGCTGAGAACCAAAATCTTAACTCACAGATGAGCTGTAGTAGAAAGAGGGCATTTGTACACCAGGGTCTTCCTAAATGTTGTGTTTGGTTACTTGGCACTGTAAGTATATCCTTTTTTTGTATAATTTGAGGTTGGAGTAATAGAGAAATTGCAGGGTTAGGAAAATGCTTAGGGAGTCTAGAAGGTATGGTGTTAAAAAAAATGCACACATAGAGAATGCATGTGCTTTTTTCATTAAAAATACAACAAAGTATCAACTTGGCTTGGTAACAGAACTTTTTTAAAAGAGTTTTCAAGTGCTTGGATGATGGACAATCCCAAAAAGGAGGAGGACTGTGGAGAATGCCTTAGGCAGGATAAAGATTGTTAAGAAGGTTAATCAGATAGAAGTGCACTTGGGATAATCAGCCTCAGCTTTTGTCTGAGGTTTATTAGACTGGTGTGGGGTATTGGCCTTTGAATTGTTTGTAGTAGGTGGACTGTACTAGTGGCAGGTGCTTTTTTTTTTTTCTTTTTTTTTTTTCCCCTCCTTTGGCTGGATGATATGGAGGCTTCATTGGTGATACTAGTTTAAGCAGGTCCTGCACCCAGACTGTGGAGAGCAGGGAGCAAGTGTTGTATGGCATTACTGCAGCAGGCTCAGAAATGATCCTTAATTTTGGAAAAAAAAGGAAGAAAGCAGTTGTCTGAGGACAGCCAAAGGAGTAATGGGAACCAAGAGCTGGGAATTCCCAGCTCCTTCAGGTTTAATGCTGTAAGCCTGTGTATCTGTCAGAGTTGTCTTAATGTAGAACCAGGACCTTACTGTTCTGACAGTGGAAGAAACTTACAGGACTTTGGGTTTTCCTGTGCATGTTTGTTTTAATGCCAGAAGCTTTTGAATCCCCATTGAATGGGAGAGGGTGGGCTTTAGTGCTCTGACTTTGGAACAGGAGAGAAGAGTGCTTTCACTGCAGGCTGATGATAATAGGACTGCTATCTACTGTTTTTGTGCTAAGATTCACCACCTCCATAGCATTCAGAGTGCCACTGATGGTCTTAGGCCTTGTCTCTGCAGTTGTATTCTTGCCAAGACTGACTGACGTACTTATGGGGTTTTATGGAGGTCCTTGGGTCTTCATGTGAGAGCCAGGAATGAGATCAAGGCCTTGCTTTGTGTTTGCGTGAGTGCACAGAGTACAGAATGTATTGCATGGTAGAATGGCAGACAAAGCAGATAACGAGTGCATTTCTTAATGTAAAAGTTGAGCCTTTTGATGTTCTTGGGGTTGCTAACCAAAGAGTTGAAATGTCACTGTGCAGGCCCTCAGTTGTGAGATTGACTCAAGTTATGGCTTTTAAAGCATTAAAAGCACAAAATAAATGGATTTTGTTTTTGATTTTTGAGCCTTGAGCATGCAGTTGTCAAATTTTTCCCACAGCTGTGAGGGCTACAACATTTTTGGAATCTTCACATGGCAAAATGCTCAGAGATGGGATGCCACAAATATGATGAGATTGAGAAGGATGTGGTCAGACCTGGCAATACTCTTGTCATCACTGGTTTCCTGTCTGATAAAGTGACTGAAGAGGAGTGAAATTAATTTTATTTGGGAGTTTCTTTACACTTGCAGAAGAAAGGATGCATCTCGGAACAGGCAGAAGTAAACATTCTTTGTAAGCAGTCATGTGGAATAGGCATAGAAACAGTTTTGGAACTGCATCACAAATTAAATGCTAATACTTGAGTCAGTAGTAGTTGAGCAGTGAGCCACAACAGAAATGTAAAAACAAAGTTTCTGTGGATATGATCTAAGAGGATGCTAATTTGGTTGTTAATTAGGTTTGCAAAAGTTTCTTTTTCACAGTTTCGAGTAGTAAGGATAAGCTAGTGAAGAATATGTAATTTAGGTTTTGAGCGGGTCATGAAGTAACCAGGGAGTACCTCTTCAAGCTTTTCATTATTAGAGAGTGTAAAGGCATAGTAGCAACACTTATTACTTTGACTGTAGTAACTTCTGGACACAGAAATATTTTGCTTTCAGTTTCTTACCAGGAACATAACCATGTTCCTAGCAGTGTTGGATTGGGGGTGGTGAGGGGAAAGGCTTCCTTGCTTTCTGTTTGGAATCCCTTGCAATTTCACTGGTGAAGTCCCTGTACTTAGGGAGACAGGAATCTGGATATGCTATATTAGTAGCTGGATTTTTTTTTCTTCCTAGTTACTTGTACAGTTTCTTGGTGTGAATTGGAATAGCCCACTGATCAGTTAAACCACCTAAAGCTATAACCTATTTTTATTTCAGTAAAGCAGATGTGTGTGTGTGTGTATATGCTTCAAATACACACAATGATTGGAATGTTTGGGTTTTGATTTGTGGATTTATTTGTTTTTTGGTTTTTTTTGAATAAATGGAAGCAGAAGAGGTGTGTGCGTGTTGCAAATAATGTACTTGGAAAAATGTTTTTCATCTAGCTGTAAGTGTCTTTAAATTGTGATCTTTCTTTATAAAAGGAGATCAATATAGTTGATGTTTCCCTGAAGTAGCTCAGATTGAGTAGAGAATATACCACAGTGAGGGTTTAGCTTCCTCTGGCACAGGCAGAATAAATTTGAAAGATGAAAACTCTCCTCCTCTTTTCTGCCCATCCTCTTTTCCATCATCCATTAAGGAATGAAGTTGAACTTGCTGCCTGAGTAAGGACGAACATTTCAAACAAAAACATAATAGCACAACACAATCGTTTAAAAAAAATAATGAAGGGATACCATCGTTAGTAGGTGTTCATGTTGTGTGGAGTTCAGTTCAGGTCTGTCTTGTTGCATCAAGCTGAAGGTTGTGGTGGTGAAGTGGAGATCCTTAGAAGACATGCTTGTTGTCTGCCTTCTGTAGTACTCCTTCCAATGCTGCCTTTGACTAGGAAAGTGGAGCACCTCAAACACTGGAGGATCATGGTCAATTGAAATACATTTCTTTATTTTGGTTAATTTCCCGGTAGCTCCACATTAAGTCACCAGAGAAGTTAACCAGCCTGTGAATCTGTATGATGGAGGGTGAAATGTTCCATGTCCAGAAACCAATAGTGGCTTTTGCTCTCTGATATTTATAAGAGGGTGAAGGTTACTTCCAGGAGCTTTCTTGAAATACGTGTTTATAACTATTTCTGTGAATAGTTTTACTAAATTACACAGGATTCAGCTACAGTTTAACACTGTTCTGGTGGGTGTGGAGAGAGAGGAAGGGATGGATGGATGTCAGGTTTTTTCACTTTCACAGCCTGCCTCTGCAAACTTATCCTTAAAAGTGTGCTTAAATAGGCATGGTAAACTTCTTGCCCCTTCCAAAAATGCATTTAAAAATTATTTTATGTTTTGGGCCTTGCCCCAAGTGCCCAACTAACCCATATGTTTTTAGCAGTCTTATTTTGCCATGTATTCTAAAATTCATTTCTGTGATGCTCTGAGAAACCCATATAGCAGAGAGCCTATCAGGACCACGTTGAAGGGTTTATTCTGGTGTTAATGATAGGGAAAGGCTTGGGTTCAACAGACTAACCACTGCTGTCTTTGAATATTGATATTTATTATGAGTTGGGGGGAAGGACTTGTCTTAAAACTTAAGTTCACCTACGACAGTTTGAATGCATCAGAGAAATTTTGGTTGGAAGGGACATCTAGTCCTGCTTGAAGCAGGACGTTTGCTAGGGTGTTTTAGTTGGGACCACGGGGTTTGGAGGCCTGACTTTTTACAGGAAGAGATAAGAGGTGGTGAGTGTGGGGTGAGCTTCTGATGTGCTTTAAGCATCAAATGAAGACATGTGAATCTTTCAGGTGCACTGTGAAGCACTATGGCAGTTAGGCAGAGGGTGATTTTTTTTTTTTTTCCTTTTTTTTGATGTGGTACTGAAGATAGTAAGATCATTTGTTATTTGATGGGATATGTAACTGTTTTTCACCATTGGGCTTATTATAACTGGTCTATTGCTTAGACTTCTGCTGCATTTGCTCTTGGAGTGGTGGGCAGCAGTGACTGGTGCCAGTGGACGTGAGGTCCTGGCAGTGCACAGCAATGCGGAAGGCTCTTACCTCTGCTGAGGAGACAGCAGGCTGCTTTTGTGATTTTAAACAAATTAATTATAAACAATAAGTGTCCTTTGACCATTTTACTTTGCTCAGGTTGTATGTTCAAGGAAATGAGCCTGTAGTTAATAAGGTGGAGGGGGGCAGGAGCTCTATCAGAAACACCCTGATTTGACCGAAAGTTTAGTATCAACTTGGAACATAGCAAGAACATTGGTCAGAAGTCATACTTTCTTGTTAAAGCATTAAATAATGTTTGAAAAAAGAAATCTCTGAATAACCTAGGTTTTTAGAAGAACTGCATTGCTTGGGATTAATGGATGGTCTTGATGTTTAAAGAAAAAAAAAAATCATAGTAGGTACACAGCATTGCTTTTTCTTGTTAAGGTATGAAAATGCTCCTTGAGTAGTTTTTGGTGTAACTGTTTCAGGAAGGTAGCTTTGTCTACCTGGAAAGAAAATGGAGGTCTGATGAAGACTTCTGTTATTTGTCTGTTATATTCTCATTAATATAGTATTGCTGCTATTTCTTTAGACTGGGCAAGAGGTATTTGTCTGCAGATACCTTGAAGAATTTTGCAGATTTGTTTTGCCAAGAATACTTTACCTTTTTCTTTTCCCCTTCTTGTTAATGACTACTTACATGGCCATGACCAGTTTGCCAGTTAACAAGTAAAATCTACCAATAAAAAGTAAAACCAGCAAAATAGATCCCCTTCCCTCCTCCCCCAGTTTCTTTGGTAACAACAATTAAGTAGGAAGAGAACAAAAACCAGTCTGGCAAGCAAGTTATGAGGATTTTTTTTTTGACCAGTTCACTGCAACTCTGAGTGTTAGGGTAAAAAATAAGTTTTCTGTTCCCCTCCAGCTCTCTCATCAGGTACTGTTAGAATAATGCTTAGGCTGAACTGTGTGGAGAGAGAATAATGGCACTTGATTGCTTAAGTGCTCAGAAACACACATTTCTAGGCTTTGCACGTTAGGGCAATAATATAGGGTGGTATGTGGAGCATGGGCCTTGCTGTCGCTCGTGGCCTGTCGGGCAGCTGTGAGTCTGATGCTGGCCAGCCCCAGAAGATTGACAGGTTGGAAGAAGGACAGTTTTTGTGGCTGATAGGTGAAATCACTTGTCCATAGGGGAAAATGCTGCCTAAGTGACTGGTCTCCTCAACACATGGGGCTTTATAGTTGTGTTTATAAAACATGATTTGTTGGAAGTATGGCACTGTTCATTGTGTCCAGTGGAGGAGCAGTGCTTTTCCCTAATTATAGCAAATTCAGTAAAAGTGGTAGAGTTTCATTACATGAGTTTCTTCTAATTTATCTTCATGACTTTCTGCTTCCAATTTTCAGTGTCTTCCCCTTTTATTTATGAACTGACAGTAAATGGCAGGACACATTCGTATGTGCTTATATATATTGCGTTATTACTGTTCCTTATGTCTCCCTTGCAGAAAGAAAGTGGTGTTTTCATCCTCCCTTTCTTTATTCATTGCTATGCTTGAGTATTCTGATGTTAGTAAGCTCCTTACTCTTCTTTATACCATTTATAATGAGTGTTCCTGAGACAGAATTCCTAAGACCTGCTGTTTGTTGTGCTTGTTGATTCATCTTGAAGTATAGCTAGCCCAGTCTAAATTAAAATTTTTTCAATAAAAAGGCATGGAAAAGGAGGAGAGAAAGGGACCAAGAACATGCATGTTCCAGAGCAGGATCTGAAAAATGTGTGTACTGGAGCAGTATGATTACAGTGCCTGACATCTTTTCACTCTGTGGTGTCCTTTCTGAGTTAAAAACAACTGTCTTTTGAAGAATGTGGTACTTCAGTGTTGATCTTTTGGATGGTTGTAATGGTTTTTACAGTAAGAAATTATTATCCTTCCACATAAGGAGTGACATATCACTGCATTGCTTGCAACATCTTTTAGTTGAATGGAAGCATCTCTCTTAGAAAGATGTCCCATGTAATGAATGGCTCTGAGTTAGGCGGAAATCTTACATGGTTAGTAATCTGTTCTCCTGGCCAATTATCACTCTGCTAAGAGGTTTTTGTTTCCAGACTGAAAGTGAGTTTGCTTACCTTCCAGTGTGTGTTGTAATACCATTATCCACTAGGTCAAAGAGCCCTGTGGTATGTAAATACAATTTGCGTACAGAGAAGATGACCCAGTCTCTTTTTAACTTTCTCTTGACCTTCAGTAATAAATTTAGTTTTCAGTGATTAAAAAAAATATATTTAAGTGATTGGTAGTTATTATTTGTATTCTAGTTGCCCTCTTAAGCTTAAGATCCTTTAAGAAGCATGACCTTTAGATGTCTCAGGGTACTCTGTCGGCATTCTGGTATATGGAGTAATACCTCTTGCCTGCTTTGAAACTCTCCTCTCCTTCCCCCCCCATCTTCCCCAACTTGGGGGTGCCTCCTGCTGAATCCAAGGGTCATGTAACTCATATTGCCATGGGATTGCTGGTTGTCCTTTTGGAATTTGTGCTTCATGTACTCCGATCCCTTCTTCCCGCTCTGATTCCTAGCATGTAACTGTGCATTTGTACTAAAATAGACGATGTTAGAAGGTGCTTTTTTTACAAAGAGATCCAAATAACAGTGTCAGTCAGCAGTTACCACGTATCCCCCCATGTGTTCATCCAGGTGCATGAATTATTGGCTTTTGTTAATATATTGGTTGTATTAGCTGGTGTACCTTTAATGTGATTAAGCAAAGTTGCTGAGCTGAAGGTATCAGTTTAATGATGCTGAGCACCACATGCCAGCTTTGGTAGTGAATGAGTATATTTATGTGAGGAGACCACATTTATCTCAAAATGATCAATTTAATAATGTAGGTGAGATAGCAAATATAAATGTCTTTGAGAAAGATGTCTGGAAAATCTGAACTGATATAGCTTATCTAAACAACATTATTGTAGTCACTTACAATTCTGTCTCAAAATAGTAGAAATTTCATCACCCAGTAGGCAGCAGCTTGGAGGGAGTTGTTTTTATGGATTTTTTGTTTGTTTTGTTTTGTGTTTTTTTTATTGTTGTTGTTTTGGTGTGTGGTTTTTTTGTGGTATGGTGTTTTGCTGTTGGGTTCTGCGCCCCCCCCCCAGCTTAAACATGTCAGATGGTTTCAGAATATGAGGTTCTCCCAGTACTAAAACAGGTTGTTTCTTTTTGGCTTCCTCTATGCTGGCTGTGTTGTCAACAGGGCAGGGAGATGGAGGTGGAGACAAAGCAGTGCCATTTGTGCTGTGGTAGTTCTTGGAAGACTGTTTCTCTTCTGAGCTTTCTAGAGAAACTATCCTAGTGGATCTGCAAGCCGAAGAAAACTGTGTTGTAGTCATGATGCAATACTCTCTTTCTCATCCTCTTTTAGCTTAGGAAATAACAGTAGTCAGTCTTACTTGGATGTAGACAGAGCTTTCTTCCCTGCTCTTTAATTGGTGGGAATAGTTTGGGGATTTGGGGAGGGAATATTTGTTTTCCACCTCTGACACTGTTGGCTCTTCAGTCACCCTGAGTTTTTATTCCTACTCTTTGTTTCCTTCCTTCCTTCCTTCATCTCACTAGTTAGTGATGCCCTGCCCCTTTGTTAGCAGTTCCTTTTGGGCACCTCTTGCTGGATGGTAGAGTAATTGTTCTTCCTTTGGGTGTCACCACCGGTTGATAGAGAAGGAGGTGCCGTCTAAATGTACACTCTACATTATCAACATCATTGTAAGTTTGTCAGCCACTTCCAAGAGGTATGCTGACAAGTCTGGACAGGCAGGCGGAAGGAATGTGTCAGCTTGCCACGAGTAAAAGAACCCAGGTTAGTGACCCATCTCTGTTTCACAGTTAGTGTTTCTCTTGTGGTGTCTGTTCCAGTAAGTCTGGCACACATGCAACTGTTGCTCCTGGGAGTGCTTTAAATGAAACAAATGCATTACTTTGCTTTCCTTTTTTGGTTTGTTTTGATGTTCTGCTCTCGCAAAAAGCTCTGCTCAGGAGAGCATGCAAGGGAGAGTGTGTGTGTGTGTTTGTGCTGGTTTGCTAGAGCATTCATTTATCCTTTCTACTGGTTTTGGGGGGCTCTTTTTTTGTGTCATAATCTCTATTGTATGTCCTTCCTGATCTGCCCTTGAAAGGCAATTCTTCTTTCAAAACTGTTTTGTGGACTTTCTACAGGTCCATTGCTGATACAGTCTGCTGGGCTTCAGTTTTAAACCAAATGCTTTGGATTTATGCCAAAATATTGCTTGGAAAAAGATTGCTACAGAGAATTCCTCCTGTGTTGTCCTGAAAATGCTTCAGAGTAGGGGAGGAACCATGGATAGTAGCATGGGGCTGATACACTCAGAACCTTCTCAGAACTTGCCTCCCCTACTTTTTTTTTAAATATGGAGATCTTGTTAATTATCACTAAAAATCAAAGGGAGAATACACTGAAAACTAAATAGATTTTTTTTTTTTTTCCTTTATTGCTTCTGATAATTTCAGTTCATCTAAATCCAGGGTATCATTGACATTTCAAATATTATTGCTTTTTATAGACTTAAATCTTTTGCTGTTATTTATGTTTCAGCGTATACACACACAGGTAATTTGGGATCAGCATAACTGTTTCTGATTCAGAGAATCTGGATTGACTCCTTTTTGTCCATAGGACTGGTGATCAGTGAGTTAAAGAACTTCAGTTTTATACAAGATAAGTAAATCCTAATTTTGTTTCTTTGTGTTTGTTTCTTAAATCACCTTGACTGGGATGATGTAAGGATGAAAGTTTTATGTTTGTTTCTTTTGCTGGGCTGGGGAGTAGTTGTTGAGACTTGGCAAGTTTAGGAAATGGTATGTTCATCTTTGTGTTTAGGCCAAAACACAGTAAGCTTTGGTATTTCCTAGAGTATGCTACTGACAAAGCAAGCAAAAGCCTTTTAATGGTTTAAAAGGAAAAATAATTACAATTATTTTCATTGCTTTATGCTATTGCCGCTTTAATTTTTTTGACCTCTTCCCAAATTAAGCTTTAGGGTTGTAAAGTAGGAATAATCAGATTTGAACATGTGAGTTTGAGCTTCTAGTGGTTTAAGTAAATAAGTTTTCAGGGCTTGTGCGTCCACAAAACTGCAGTCTGTCTTCCGTTTTGCATGTCCTTCATGTCTTCTGCATGTATCTCCTTTTTTTTTTTTTTTTCCCCCCCTCCTGCATCCAGAATTCACCTGCTCAATTTTGTGATTTTTTCCACATCAGTGATAATTACTTTGCTTATCATTACTCTGCTTTTCTTTTTCTTTTCCATTTTTATCTTTCCTTCTAGTTTGTTCCTTTTTCTCTTCCCCCTTTGAAGAAAGAGATATTTTTAATTTAATTGGGAAGATTTTTTGGGACCCAGAATGAGTCTCAATTATATTTGCAAAGCCTAAAGACAAATTACCTGGATGTAAAAAGCCTAGTGGCTTAGGAAGGGTTTTGCAGAGAGTCTAAGTTAGTTGTCTATCCATTCTTCATTGAAAAAAAGGTTGTTACAGACTTGGAGTATTTGATAGTGTGTGATTGAGTTAAAGGAAACTGCTCATCAACTGAGCCACACAGAGGGTGGAGTTCATCTTTCCTAAGTGTGTGGAGCCAGCTGTCCAATATCAAGATAAATGTGTAGGATGCCCTTATAGCCTTGGGAGGAAATAATTGCCTTTTGCAGATACTTGATTCCCATTACCTTAGATGTTGGTTTGAAGACCATACTTCCAGAGAGCTGTTTAATTGGAAATCATCAATGATAGAGCAACCCTAGACACCTAGAAAGGGAGTCATTTAAATTGATTATCTTTTAGATGTGTAAATTTACTAATAAGATACATGTGTTTATGTAAACCATTTCCCTGTGCATTAGAAAGTGGGAGGCACAGTTAGTAGTGTTGGAAGCTTAGCTGTGACCTTTCTGACTTGCTTAGTTTTTAGCATTTAGGTGTCTGGCTCGTAAGTAAATTTATGAACAGTGCCAGATATTGCATGTTGGAGTCCTCGGGCACTCAATGCTTGTGGCTTTTCTTCTTCTCCTTCCTTAGCACCAAAACCGAAAAGAATGGAGGGGGTGGGTGGGATTGTCAGATCTTCTTGTCTTCTCAACAAGGGAGGGCATCACACTCTTGATCCACTATAGCTGTTCCAGTTGCACTCGGGTTAGTGTACAGTAGTGTCTGAAGAGTGGGCTGGAGTTGCTTTACTCTTTGAACAGGTAAAATGGCTCCCCTGACTCCTGCCTGAGTTCTGAGTGTCAGAATTGTTCACAGCGTTTGCCAGAGAGCCTGGAGGGGAGTGAGGGGACTGCTGATGAAGTTGGTGTAAGGGGCACTTGGTGCAGAGCAAATCATTAATCAAAATTCTGAGTTGTTGCAGAACCATTTGGAAAGGTAAGTGGCTTATTTAATTCAGAGCTTGGACATTACAGATAAAGCTATGCGGCTTTGTAGCATATTCACAATAAGGGGCTTTAAGGATTGTATTATTGCCATCTGCAGCAATCCCTAATGTGTGTGGGGGGGGAGGGAAGTGGAGTTTGAAATGTGCTGCTCTCCTGTTACGGTGGTTGCTAGTGAAATGCTGCTGTGACCTGGCCACTGCTTCAGAAATTGCAACTGGGCAAGACAAACTGCTGCAGGTGTAGCGACAGCAAGAGGCTAGTGTCCACAATAGCATCTGTATCATTTTCTTGAGGGAAGTTCAGGGCTGGTGAGTTAAGCAGAGAAGAGTGGGCCTTTCTGTAATTGCTGGTCTTTGAATATCTTGGATACACAGAATCAATGTGGGTTGTGTCCAGCATGTTCATTTGTGTAGGCTTTCAGGTTAGCAGCTTCTCTCTTTCCCTTGACTAGAGATGGTTCTGTTCTTGTCTGTCTACTTACCCAGGAGCTGACAGGCTGGAGTGGTGGCTTATGGGGAGTATATGTTAGATGTCTCCCTTTCTTCTTAAATTGATCTGTGCTTCCACTGCAATACAGATCCTGGTATTTCTGCTTCTCTTCAAGGGGAGCTGCTGATTCCTGCAATTGTTGCTGGAAGTGGTCTGTGCTGAGCACAGTGGGTAATGCTTGGAGTTGTAGGGATGAGCAGAAGAGTGAACGTTGGTTCTGTCTTTGCACAATCAGTGAATTTTGCAATATTCTGGACACTAGCTAGAAAATAACAACAGGGCATAGAATGGCCAAGACAGCCATCTTAGCATCATTGTCATGGTTTTTTTTTTTCTGAAGTGCCATGGGTCCTCTTGAGTTTTATCTGGATGGCTTTCAGGGTTTGGCAGTAATGACATGTACTTCCACATCAAAAGAAATTCAGCAATATTGCTGCATCATGTCTTTGCTGACTCTGCAATGCAGCAGCATTGGGCTGTGAGCCCAATTTGTGGTGGGAAGATATAAACCTTCTGACCCAGAGGTAAGAAGAACCAAATGGCCAAGACTTAGAGCAGAAAAGAGATAATCACAGAGAAATGCAAATTTTAGATGAGGAGATAGAACTTTTGTTCTTTTGGTCCAAGTCCTTAACAAGAGGGCTATAATTAGGCTAGAATTATCTTTATGGATTCTGTACTGGCAAGCTAAAATTCAGCTGCCTCTTAATCAGCATGCAGTATCTTCGCGGTCTTTCACGCTTGAGTCAAACCTCACTTTCACTCTTTGTGCAATGCCACAGCGTACAGGTCTGCACAATACATAACCACTCAGGAAAACCTCTTTCCTGCTCGATCTTCAGTGATGTGTGGTTCCTCGTAGGTTGATTGGTCTTCTTTTCTCTTACGAATATTTTGCCAGTTCTTCTGTAAGTATCTGCAAAATATCCAACTGTAGAATTAGAACTGTGTTAGTGTTTGGGATTTTTCGGTAGTTTATGATTCCGGTTCAAATGTTGTGATAGCCACAGAATTCACAAAGTTCTGCAGCAACAGGAGAGGTCATGTTTCATGCAACTTAGCCTTAGAGACAGCTTTCTTCAACGCAAACATGTCTTCCAAGAGCAGGGCTGGAAAAGCCAGGTGGTAAATTCTTGTGGCTTGGCACTGCCATTAGGACATGTTGCTTTTAGGGGAAATAAGATGTTTTTAGTAAGGGTTAACATAGAATTTAATGTTTTATGTTCCAGTAAGCTAAAAAGTAATGTTTGAAACTACAGAGGGTCTTCTCTTTAGTCGGATTTAACATGTGGTTCTTCATTTATCAGCTGCTGTGTGCTAAAAGGACTTTTTTTGTTGCTTATTTGTTTTCCTAATGAGGAGAAGGGTGGATGTTGTGTAACTTCTCAGGCAGCAGTGATTATGCAACTGATCCTGTTATTGTGGAGCTGAAGTCTTTCCTAGTCCCTGAGCACCAGCTGCTTGTGTTCTGGTTGCTGCTTTTTTTTTCCTTTTCTTTTTTTTCCCTCCTGCGACCCCTGCTTAGTTAGTGAACAAGTTATTTTCTTTCCTGTGTTGCTGTTTCCTTCGTTCTCCAATGCCAGTGAGACAGTGGCTCATTTGGGTTTATTATTCAATTCAGTATGCTGCAAAATCAAACTGCCCTTGTATATCATGCGAAGTATGTAATGTATAGAGAAATGATTTTTTTCATGAGAAGAAGCATTTCTTGATACTTTATGGGTATATAAGAAAAGGCATTTGCTTGGATCTAAATGAAATGTTATTGCAAATGGTCTTTGTTGCAGCTAAGGTCAAAAGTTATGAGTTCATGTTCTCATGATTAGAAGCATGTAAAAAGCTGGTTTTTTGTGGCGTTTTTTTTTTTTTTTTTCTTTCTTTCTTCAAAGGGTGGGCTCGAGAGAAATTTTAATTCTCCCTCTATGGCCCCCAGGGATCACCATATAACATGTACTCCTGTGTATAAAATGAGGTAGTTGTAAATCTCATGCTTTTACAGCCAAGTGATCTCACTGCAGTGTAATAAAGGTGGTTGATATACTGTAAAAATGTTGTACATCTTACCCTATTCACACTTCATTTTCAGTTCACAATTTTATGTCATGCTGTTTCCATTTCGGGTTACGTGGCTTCCCATGAGCTTAAGTAACTGTAGGCAGGTTGTTTTGATCTGTGATAAACATTCAGAAACCTGCCTGTACAGTGCTGGGTAATAGGACAAGAAATGGTAGACTTTTAGACTGCAATGCTGTTCTCTGCTTACAGATGAACTGAGTATACCATATACAAGTCCCAATAAATGAGAAATAATAGTTGATCTGTGATACCACACTATTTGCCATACTGCTTGCGTTTCCATGTCAAATGTAATCTGTATCAGTCATAAATAGGCTCTAGTGCTTAGTGTCCTGTATCAGGAAATAAATTGGGGATAAGGGTTTAAGGTCCTTATTTAGTTTGTAAGTCTTATGTTAAACAAGTTATAGGGAATGCAAAGGATGCATTTTCTTGTTCATGGTGTTTGTACTGTGGATCAGGTATTTGGGGAGATGTCAGGTTGTCTTAGGATTTGTGAAAGTGCTGTCATTTGTTAAGAAATTGTGGTCCTTTTGGTCTGAGCTATTTTTGTTGGAATTTCTTTTCCTTCAGTGACAATATGCCTCAATCTGCTTTAGATAGACTAGGCATACAGAAGACATTCTATTTTGCATTGTAACGTGTATACTTCAGTCCTGTGTACTTGTACCTCTACCCCTCCAATTTCTCATGGCAGGAACATTGAGTTCTGGCTTAGAAGATACTGTGTTTCTCAAGTATAGCCTCACCCCGCTATTCATGTTCAATCCATTTTTGATAGCCACTTTTGTCACTGAGTTATTAGATTATTTCTGTTGTTGGTGAAGACTCTGCTAGAGTTCATAGCTCAGTCTCACAGTTCTGGCACTACAAATGTGGTTGTACTTTATCAGAGCTCCTGCTACTGGGAAACCCCAGAAAGTAATGATGAGGAGGGAAGGATAGCAAAGATTTTTCTGGAAAAATATCTCCAAACCAAGAAAACAGCTAGATATCATGGCTAGCTGTTTGTCACCATGGTGGTGGGGATGCCCTGGTCTAATGTGGAGTTCCCAAAAGTAATGCTTGTATAAGGCCCATAACTTAATTGAGAATTTTGAAGTCACTCTTCAGACATTCTTGGCTGATGTGTTCTGTGGTCCTAATCCCAGAGTTCTCAGTGACCTCAGAACTTCTCCAAGCTGCCTTTCTGTGACTTTTGGGAATTGTCATCTCTGGCCATGAAATGGCTGTGGGTTTTGGGGGGGTGGGGGTTGTTTTTTTCTTTTTTTAATAAAATAAAGTAATGGAAGGAATTTGGAAATCAGTCTGTAACTTCCTAGCTAACTTGTAAAGGTCATAGAAGGCCTGCCTCAAAACACTTTGGAAAACATCAGGTTATGACCCTGCATAAAGCAACTTTGTGTCAGATTTGTGTATGCAGTATTGCCAGGTACCAAAACAAACACTTGAATGACAGTGAAATGGAAGTTAATACACACAGTTTAACCTGGACTTGAGAAGTATGTCAGATGCTTTTTGAAATACAAACCTGTTAGTTCAGGAATTTGCCCACGAATTTATTTGAATTCCAAAATAATAGTGATTCTTTAAAAAAATACAGTGGAGTGATTCGTAAGGAATATATGTCTGTTCTGTCTGCTGCAGGAAATAAGGTGATTATTTGAATCAGTGTGCTCCTGGAGTGTTTATTGTTTGCCTCCATGTCTCTGCTTTGTACATGTGGTTCTTGCAATTGATTCATCTAGCATTAAGTGCTGCAATCCTCAAGAAGGTTTTAACCACTTTTTAGCAGTTTCAATGAATACATGCATAACTTAGCATGTGACTCTCTGGTTGTAGTGGTGTGTTTGACAAGGTCTGGTATGGATTAGGAACTTAAAAGGTTTTTTTTTCTTACTGCTGGTTTCCAAAATAGTCAGCACTTGAGCTTGATGTCTTAGAAATTGAACAATTTAGGAGGAAGATGTTTCTTTGCTGCTTTGGACAATTTTTTTTTTAAAATCCCCCCCCCCCCTTTAAAATCTGATGGTTTCTCTTCCAAGTTGCAGTTGCCTAAATCTCCCTCTTCTTTTTGAGCCTTAGTGCACTGCTGAGTTTGGTTGTTGGAGAGTTCATTTTCTGTTGAAGGCAATGGAAGATGATAATTCTACATGTACTTCTATCAAGTTGCAGGTAAGGGTTGGCACCAATTTGTGGTGGTGTTAGGAACACACTGGAAATGAACAGCAGCTCAAGTTTAGTAATATTCTTGAAGAATTTCTTGATTAGTCTGTAATGGCTTTCATTAAGTGCTGTTTGGATTTTCTACATAACTAACTATGAAGGACATATCCATGAAATGTTAATTCTCTTAAAGAGAATTTGTGTTACCCAGTCAGGAGAGACTTGAGAAGAATTTTAATCAAGAGTAGTACTTGATCACACTATTTAAAGGCTGTTTACACTTCAGGTCTTGATCAGGAAGGGAACCAAGGTGGTAATGTTTCATTGCAAAGGTGGCAAAATATTATTGCTGAAATTGGTCTCTTTAAAGAAACTTAATTCCAGCTTGAGATCTCCTGACAGACCTGGGTTGCCATATGAAAATCTGTGGTGTTTGGAAGTTGAAAAGCATACAGGTCTAGTATCTTGGTTAAGCAATTATTCTGGTACCTTGCAGTGTTCAGCAGTTCTCCTTGCTTCATCATAGCAAACCTAAATACTTCTGACTGTGTTGTGAAAAGCCTGATTCCTTCAAAATAACAACCATAGAAACTTTTGTTTATTATGATTATTTAATGATGTGGGCAGCAAGCCAGACGTGACATTTCCTTACAGAATTGGTAGGAATCTACAGTCATCAAATTGATTAGCTGGTGTCTTTAATGATATTTTTCAAACTAACTGTAAGGTAAGGAAACTTTTTTTTTTTCCTGAAAAATAAATCTGAACAGAAATAAACAACAGTTTTTAAATAGTGTTAGCATACAGCTTTTATACCTCACCAGTTTTTAGCTTACTTTTTACTTCATGTTTGCTTGTTTCTTAGGTACTAGAATGGTAATGAAATTTTATGGTATTGGGTTGGTTTTGTTAGTTTTTTTTCATTATGGACATATTTTTTGTACACTTTGGTTATGGCACAAATAATTTTAGCCAGAATCATGTTTTTTCTGATTTACTCTGATATTTTTAGTGCAGAATTTTTCAGTAGTTTTAACTTCGCAATAGGAAAAATAATTGTGACCAACTAAGATTGCATTTAGTATAAGAATAGTAGGATTTTTTCATTTGGTAAATACTCCAGATGGATAGTAGAGGAAGAAATTGTAAAAGAATGATATTGTTTGTGGCTTACAGGCAGAGGAAGAAGAGATTCTTCAAATCATATTTGGAGCAAGTTGAGTAAGAGTGTGTTAAGGGGAAGGAAGAATTAAATTGTATCATCAAGTAGTTGCTATATTCCTCTACCTAAATGTTGTCCCCTCTCCCTCCACCAGCAAAAAACCCAACCAACCAGCCCCCCCCCCAATCCCCCCCCGCAAACCACAACACAAGTCCAGACAGAAACTTAAAATTCATGCATATGCAAACTCAACTACAAATCTGTTAGAAATATTTACTAATAAATATATAATTCTGTGTCCATGGTAACAGGGAGAACTGGATAACTGTGGAAAATGAGTTAAAATTATGATCTATTGATACTTTTCTCTTAAGATATTTCTCATGGCTGATCATACAGACCACTCAAGTAGTGAGATTACTGGATGACTGAAGAGACATTGCAATTTCATGTTGGCAAGTGACACTTCCTTGACTTAAGTCATTCAGTGTCTTTTAATATTTTTTTTTTTCCTGTGTGTGTTAAAACTTACCAATTTGAAATGGTCTGGATCTGAAACTTTCTTCCTACTGAGTCTTTTTACAGATCTTGTGCTTTGAAGGGAAGGCTTTAATTCATTTGTGGTTTTTTGTGTAAAGACTTCGTGTCTGAAGTCTTGGCACGACAAGTTCTCTTTGTGTGGAATACATGCTTGGACAGAAAGAAAACATTGAAAACTAAATCTGTTATCTGCATTCTTCTGCTTTCAACTTCTTAGGATTGCCAGGCAATACATCAAGTTACACTGTAAACTGGAGGATTAAAATGGGTATTATTTAGTGGTTTGAATCTGATTAATAATCATCAGGAGTGTGAATTATGAGATATCTTTGGCCTGTGATCCCTCTCTTGGATCTAACGTCTCAGACTAAAGGAAAGGAAAAAGCAATGAATGAACTGACAAATGAAGGGATTGTCTGGGGAGACACTAGAGGAACATTGGTTTGAATTTTGAATGTGAATTTAACAGCATGAGATCCATTGTGTGGAAATATTTTAAATACGCACACAATGAAAATTTAGCTATGA
This sequence comes from Haliaeetus leucocephalus, assembly GCF_000737465.1. Taxonomy (NCBI): domain Eukaryota; kingdom Metazoa; phylum Chordata; class Aves; order Accipitriformes; family Accipitridae; genus Haliaeetus; species Haliaeetus leucocephalus. The sequence continues at coordinate 3,203,798 of NW_010972457.1, read as the reverse complement.
TGCCTGAACAAATTAAAGCCCGTGAACTGAGTGTTCTGTTGAGCTCTCCCAGTTGTAAAGTCAAGTCCTTTTGAGAAACAGACTAGTGTGTTTCAAGTGCTGAGTGCTACTTCCTGGAAGAGGAGAAAGAAGTACCTGCTCATAATTTTTGCAGATTACTTTAACAGTGACTCCATTTAGACACTTCTTTTATTTCTTTTTAGGACTTGATCTGCAGTACCTTAGTTTCTCTTTGGTTCAAGAAAAAGGAAAAATCAATTAGCTTAGTATATTAAGTGCCAGTGATGAGCCGCATGGGGAGGTCTGACCCCCACAAATGGCTGTGGGAGCTAATCTTCTCTTCAACTTGGGGGTCACTAAATTAAAAGATGACTTTTTACTTTGGACACTCTTTGATTTCACATTGCAGGCTGAAACAGTTACTGGGATATTCAGTATTGTTTTAGTCTGTTGGTGTTTGTTGGGATTTTTTAAAATTTTATTTCTAACACTTGTATTAAGCCAGTCAAGACAGGAAGAGTTTGATTCAAAATGAGATCCCTGGCAGCTGCCAAAAAGGCAGAACCCAAAGCTGCAAAGACTTTGCAGGCAGTCTGCAGAACAAGCTCTCCCAGGAACATGGTAAATAATCCTGGACAATATTCAGAAGGTCTCTCTCCTATCAGGATGGTGGTAGTAGTTCAGTGGATTTCTTTGTTTCCAGGTAGCTATTGGAATAAGGCGTCATCTCCTTTATCATCAGAAACTGGTAAACTGTGCAGTAAAATAGACACTTATGGAAATTGTTGTCTTAATGTTCCTTTTCTAACGTGGCTTGTTACCTCAGTTAGGTTAGAAATGACTTGGACTTGGAGAAGGCTGTCCTAGTATATGGGGTAGCCTTGCAAACTCAGTACAAATGACTGGTTACAGATGGGAGTTCAAGGACCTGAGTAAAAAGACACTTTTGCAAGATGAGAATTGGAATTCTGCAGCACTCTTCTGAGAGGTGAAAGTTGGCAAATTGCAATGAGATGGCTAGCACCACAACAGCTACAGGAATGTTTTATAGCTGTACGTGTGCTTTGGAAACAGACTCTGGGAGCTGAAGATTCCTGCTGTAGCATGTGATAGAATAAATAAGTAAACCTTTATTATTAGGATTTATGTATATCATCACCTTCATCTTGTTCGGTTGCAATGTTGAACAGAATCTTTAGGATATTAATAAACGTTTAAATATATACTGATGTGTACTTTTGGTGGTCAGGCTGCTTATTGCCTTAACTCTGTGTGAGCTGGCAAAATTCTCTAGCAAAAAGAAATGTGACCCAGAGACCTTCTTAGAACAGTAACATTTAATTTAGCAGAGAGGGAACAATTTCTTGGAATACATGTGCTTCAAGGCTTCGAGTCCAAGGTCTCTGACCAGAAAAGAGTTCTTGTAGAACAGAAATAGCTAGCTGGAAAGCCGGAAATAAAACCTCGCAAATTTGTTTCTTCTGATCCCTGGGAATACCTGGACACCAGCTGTGCAGCATGCAGCCTAAAACCAGTGTGCTTAGCCCAGGGCAGAAGAACTGGTGGGAAATGTGTGCAGCCTGGCCTGGCCAGTTACCTGTCTGGCTGCTTCCTCTTTGCCTGCTGCCCTGATTTTCCTTTCACTCAACATGCACTGAGCAAGTGGCTTGGTGTTGTGCATGTTGTGAAGCCTTGTTCCAGGCTTTTGGGTGAGGACGCCCTTGAGGAGATGCGTGTAGGCTAGAGGTGCTGGCCAGGAAGCACAGCTACCTCTCCATTATTTGTGAGGCAATTTCTCCATGTCACAGATGGACAAAACCCACAGACTCACAGATGCAAGAGCTAACTTGATGCAAGGTCAGCTCTTGTCCTTACAAAAACGTTACCTGGAGTACATCACCACGCAAATAGGTCAAAGGTAGCTCACCAGGTGTCGTGGTTTAACCCCAGCCACCAACTAAGCACCACATAGCCACTCACTCACTTCCCCCCCCAACCCCCCATGGGATGGGGGAGAAAATCGGGAAAAGAAGTAAAACTCGTGGGCTGAGATAAGAACGGGTTTAATAGAACAGAAAAGAAGAAACTAACAATGATGATACTAATAAAATGACAATAGTAATAATAGAAGGATTGGAATATACAAATGATGCACAATGCAATTGCTCACCACCTGCCGATCGATGCCCAGTTAGTTCCTGAGCAGAACTGAGCACAGTTAGTTCCCACCCCCTCCCCCTGGTTTATATACTAGATGTGATGTCCCATGGTATGGAATACCCCGTTGGCCAGTTTGGGTCAGGTGCCCTGGCTGTGTCCCCTCCCAACTTCTTGTGCCCCTCCAGCCTTCTTGTTGGCTGGGCATGAGAAGCTGAAAAAGCCTTGACTTAGTCTAAACACTACTTAGCAACAACTGAAAACATCAGTGTTATCAACATTCTTCTCATACCTAACTCAGAAACATAGCACTACACCAGCTACTAGGAAGACAATTAACTCTATCCGAGCTGAAACCAGGACACCAGGGCAGCTGCTTTTGAGCAGTACCCTGGACTTGACTTGACTCCAGGTAGGACCACTGAAATATTGTCATGCCATGATTCTCTGTGAACCTTGTTAAGGAAGTGTTGTTAGCACAGGTCAAAATGTTGCCCCCACGCTGGGGATACTGGAGAAAAACTTGTCACAGGACTTATGTCCTGCAGGACATGGCAGCTGGAATGGCTCTTGAGAAACCTGCTTGGATCTTCTAGGGCTGGATGCGAGTCAAATACAAAAGATTCTGCTAGTCAGGAGGTCTGTATGCTTGGGACGGCCTGTCCTCTACCCAACATGTCGTATAGTATGTCTGCTCTCTGTTCTTTTCCTCCTGCTTTTCATTTACTGCAGGCTTAATGACTGTTATTCTGGCCCCCAAGCAGATGCCCGGAGAGAAAATTATGTCCACTGGTAAAAAGGTTACCTTCCCTGTTGTAAAGTGGCAGAATAGGCAGGAAGCTGAAGGCTGTTATCAGAATTAAAAGAATCCATACAGTTGAGAGATTTGGGAAAGCAGAGCAGTAAGTCAACTGACTTTGCACCTTAAATGTTAGAAAGGGACGCTGGGATTAAGACTCACTATATACATTATAGTGGGGAAAAGAAACTCTGAAGATCTCTCAGGTTGGAAGAAACCTTGGCAGGCCTGTAGTCCAACCTCCTGCTCACAGCCAGACAAGCTGTGAGATGGGACCAAGTTGCACTGGGCTTGATCCTGTCATGTCAGCAGGGATAGGCAAGGTAGAAGAGGTGGTGGGGTGGCTCTCTATGTTAGGGAATGTTTTGACTGTACAGAGCTGCATGATTCTGATGACAAGGTGGAGTGCTTATGGGTGAGGATGAGAGGGAAAGCCAGTAAGGCTGATATTGTGCTGGGAGTCTGTTATAAACCACCCGACCAGGTTGAAGAGACGGATGAATCATTCTACAAGCAGCTGACAGTAGTCTCAGAATCATGTGCCCTTGTCCTTGTGGGGGACTTTAACTTTCCAGACATCTGTTAGAAATACAACACAGCAGTGAGTAAACAATCTAGGAGGTTCCTGGAGTGTGTGGAAGATAACTTCCTGACACAGCTGGTGGGTGACCCAACCAGGGGAGGAGCCTTGCTAGATCTATTGTTTACAAACAGGGAAGGACTGGTGGGAGGTGTGATGGTTGGAGGCCATCTTGGGCTTAGCGACCATGAAATGATAGAATTTTCAATTCTTGGGGAGGCAAAGAAGGTGGTCAGCAAAACCACCACTGTGCACTTCCAGAGTGCAAACTTTGGCCTCTCCGAGGCACTGATTGAGAGAGTCCCTTGGGAGACAGTCCTGAAGGGCAAAGGGGTCCAGGAGGGATGGACATTCTTTAAGAAGGAAATCTTAATGGCTCAGGACCAGGCTATTCCCATGTGCTGCAAGTCGAACTGCCGAGGAAAACGACCAGCCTGGCTGAACAGGGAGGTTTTGCTAGGAGTCAAGAAAAAAAGGAGAGTTTATCATCTCTGGAGGAAAGGGCGGGCAACTTGGGAGGAGTACAGGGATCTTGTTAGATCATACAGAGAGAAAATTAGAAAGGCAAAAGTTCAGCTAGAACTAAATCTGTCCACTATCATAAGGGACAACAAAAAATGTTTTTACAAATATGTTAACAGTAAAAAGAATCCCAAGGAGAATATCTTTCCTTTAATGGATACAGAAGGGAACGTTGCCACTAGAGATGAGGAAAAGGCCGAGGTACTTAATGCCTTCTTTGCCTCAGTCTTTAATAGTGAGTCTAGTCATTCTCAGGGTACTCCACCCCTTGAGCTGGAAGGTAAGGATGAAGAGCATAACATACCCCCCCTTAATCCAGGAGGAATTAGTTAGGGACCTACTAC
>NW_010972457.1:3185043-3199020 GCF_000737465.1 Haliaeetus leucocephalus | reverse complement strand
GTCCAGAAAAGGGCAACGAAGTTGGTGAAGGGCCTGGAGCACAAGTCTTATGAGGAGCAGCTGAGGGAACTGGGGCTGTTTAGTCTAGAGAAGAGGAGGCTGAGGGGAGACCTTATCGCTCTCTACAACTACGTGAAAGGGGGTTGTAGTGAGGTGGGTGTTAGTCTCTTCTGTCAGGTGGCTGGTTATAGGACAAGAGGAAATGGCCTCAAGTTGTGGCAAGGGAGGTTTAGGTTAGGTATTAGGAAAAATTTTTTTACTGAGAGGGTTGTCAGACATTGGAATAGGCTGTCCAGGGAAGTGGTTGAGTCGCCATCCCTGGAGGTATTCAAAAAGCGAGTAGATGGGGTACTTCAGGACATGGTTTAGTGGGCATGGTTGATGGTTAGACTCGATGATCTTGAAGGTCTTTTCCAACCTAAATGATTCTATGATTCTATGTGTCTTGAAAACCTCCAAGGCTGGAGACAACACAGTCTCTCTGGGCCCCATTCCAGTGCCTCTGTGTCCTCAGTAGGGAGAAAAAAAAGCTTCTTTTTATATTCAGTCTGAATGTCTCTTGTATCAATTTATGCCTGTTGTCTCTTGTCCTCCCACCATGCAGTGCTGTGAAAAGACTGGCTTTGTCTTTGGTTTGCCAGTAGCCTGTGGCACCTTTTAATATAGGTCAGCCTTCAGTCCTTGTTAGGAAATTGTAACTTTGTGATTAATTAAATAAAAATGAATATGAGCTTGGAATTAATGACAGGGATAGCATAGTGATATATTGATTACATTATGCAATATAACATCAGTGGGTGTAGCTATATTGAGCAAGCTAGCATGTAGAACTAATTGAGAGGGAAAAAATCTTTATTTACTTTTGAGTGTATTATTAGGAACAACTTACGCACTTCTCGTCGTAAAAGAAAAAAATAACCATGCCCCACCACCAAGGCAATTGAACATAGTACTTAAAATTGTGTTGTAAACCTCCAAATATTATCAGGGCAGCTGATCTCTTCACCAGGAGTGCCAGAACATCTGTCCTCCAGGGAAGTATCTGACCTTTGGATTTCAGAATTTTAGATACCAGTGATTTAGATAATCAGGGTTTGTCTCTGTATCTAGAGGGTTTTACTCATTCCTGTGGAGAGCTAAAGGAGTAGCTTCCTGAAATAAACAGAGAACCCCTCTCTATTGTTCTAGTTTTTGTTTCTGATTTGATGAAGGAAAATATTATGTGTGTTCACGAAGGTTTATTTTATTCTTTCATAAATAAAATAATAACTTGTATAAACAATACGGACTCACTATTTGAATGTGTATTTGACTGATCTGATTAAGGGCCCTGTCTTTTGATATTTGATCAACTTACAAAGTATGTACATGGTGACAAATCTTTATTTTAGAAGAGATGACCACTGTAGAAAGCTTGACTATCCTTATTCTCTTGGAGATGCACAGAGATGAGAGGCACTGGATGTAAGCAGCAACAAGGTAAATTACAACTAGGATAGAAACTTACACCATGAAGGTAGTCAAGCACTGGTGTTGGTTTCTCAAAGAGTTAATGAGATTTCCACCCTTGGAGATGCTCAGAACTCACCCAGACCTCTGAGCAACCTGATCTAAGCTGACCCTGTGCTGAGCAAAGGGTAGGCCGCGTGACCTTCATAAACGCCTTCCAGCCTATATCATTCTGTACTTACATGTAAACAACATCCAGTATTTCTATGATAGGAATCATAGTGCTGTAACACTAAGACCCAATTACTTAATTGGAAAACCTCTATGTAAAAAGATAATGCTTCTTATCAAGCAATTAATAAAATTTTATGTCACAGGTAACCTGCAAGTCAGTTCAGCATATCTATGTAGAGAGCATCTTGAGATTAATGCTGACAGATAGTGATTTATTTCTACAAGAAGCACATTTCTTTGCAGTGAAGAGCAGAACACTGTTTATGGGTGATTGTGGATTAGTGCATCCTTGGCAAAGACTTTTGTAAATTGAGGATTGAGTACAGTAGATGAGAATATTCTGAAGACAACTTGAAATAAATTTTACTAACCTATTTAAATGTACATGATTTTGATGGTTCATTTGGAGGGGGAATTAACATTTAGTTCCATTTGGAGCATCAACTTACGCTTTGATAATATCTACTATTATGTTGTCCTGGTTTTGGCTGGGATAGAGTTAATTTTCTTTCCAGTAGCTGGTATAGTGCTATGTTTTGGGTTCAGTATGAGAAGAATGTTGATAACACACTGATGTTTTCAGTTGTTGCTTAGTGTTTAGACTAAGTCAAGGACTTTTCAGCTTCTCATGCCCAGCCAGCAAGAAGGCTGGAGGGGCACAAGAAGTTGGGAGGGGACACAGCCAGGACAGCTGACCCAAACTGGCCAAAGGGATAATCCGTACTATGTGATGTCATGTCCAGTATATAAACTGGGGGGAGTTGGCCGAGGAGGGGGGTGGATCGCTGCTCAGGAACTAACTGGGCATCAGTCAACAAGTGGTGAGCAATTGCATTGTGCATCACTTGCTTTGTATATTCTAATTCTTTTATTATTGTTATTGTTCTTTATTATTATCACCATTATTATTATCATCATCAGCATTATTTTCTTCCTTTCTGGCCTATTAAACTGTCTTTATCTCAACCCACGAGTTTTACTTTTTTCAATTTTCTCCCCCATTCCACTGGGTGGAGGGGGAAGTGAGTGAGAGGCTGCGTGGTGCTTAGTTGCCAGCTGGGGTTAAACCATGACACATGCAAATTTAATTAGGAAGTAATTAAAGAGTGAAGTAACATCAGGTGTGTAGGATAATTTTCTTGTTCCTTTTTCAGTCTAATTTTGGCCTTGACTTAACATAAATGCACAGTTTATGGAGCACTTCTTTTCAGTGGCGTAGAAATCAGGGGTTGCGTTGAGTCTTCCTGACTCTTCCAAATGACTGCGGCAACACTGAAGCAAGACTTGGGCTCTCCAACAGAGTTTGCCTGCAGTAAATGAGACTAGATTTATTCCTTGACTTTCATTGTCTTGCTTTAAAAAAAGCTTGAGTTGTTGGTGTTCAACTTTCCTTGCTTTTAAATTCTACCCAGTGCCAAATTGTTGAAGTTCTTTTCTGGTATTCTGCCTCTCTGTGTATAGGATGCTTCTGGAGGAGATGTGAATGCAGCTGCAGCTCGAGCAGTTTCTCTAGGGTGATGTCTCCTTTTATTGTACCTGGTTGGCACTTTGCATATATATCTTAGCGCTTTGCTATGTTGAGAAGAATCTGGCTGAAATGCAACCCATTAAAGACTAGAATCTTTCAGAGTAAGAAGGGACTATTGTCTGAAAGGCATTGGAGCACATGGTGCTTGAGATATCTGTCAAGGGTTCTGTAGTTTCATTGCTTATAGCTCTGCTAAGTATCTAGTAAGGTAGCTGTAATGATCTGTCATTATGACCCCTTTTGTGAGGGTCTTCCCCTTTCCTGTTGAGTGTGAAGGTGTCTATGTTTTGAGGGTTGGCATGGGACATGGCACCTTGTCTCACAGAGTGGGATATCTTCCTTTTTACTCCCTCCCCCTTTCCCCACACCCCTCTTTCTTCATCCCCCTTTTTCCCCCTCCTTTAGGTATTGCCTAAATTTGTATTTCTTTTCTCACATTCTATGTACAGCAGAAATAGTATGAATTCAGATATCAGTTCTTGCTGGTATATGGTCCTGATCTCTTGCCTCAACTGGCTAAAGATGGGCTTTGTCTTCATGTCCCTTGTAGTGCATCTGGAAGTGCACCAGTGATCTAGAGAATGTGTGCTAAGCACACATCTCTACTTAGAAAAGGCAGGAATTGGACTTGGGTCACGTAATGTTTATAATCCCTTTGATTTCTTTCAGTTAGAAGCAGGATTTTATCTCTGTCAAACATGGAATAAGTACTAGCACTCAATTACTGTAATTCCTAGCAACAACTGTTTTGGGCTTCAACATCAATGCCTTGTTCAGCTCCCACTGATGTGCGTTTTCTTTGTATGTAATGTCTTCCTTGACTTCTCTCTGATAGAACATGTAAGTGGGTTTTGTAACTTTGCAAGACATGGAAACGGGTAGGAAAATGGCTAGTTAGGTCTGAATAGTTTTCTGTTGAATACCTGTGGTGTGTAGCACAGAAGAAACCTGATGCTGTTTTAGGGCTTTCATTTTTTTAATATTTTGTGGCACCAGTATGGTATGTGTAAACTTGATAAACGTAGTTTATCTACAGGGGAATACTTGCAAAATATCTTAAATGAGGGGAATGCAGTTGAGTTGGAAGTCTGCATAGCATTTGTATTTCTTTTTCAGAAATGAGATGTACAAAAAAGCAGATTTTTATGGTGTTACTTCATCAATTTGCTGCTTTGCAGGAACCAATTGGTTTGTCATTGCTGAGATTTGTTATTCAGCACTTTTTGTGGGATGGCTGGTGAGGGTAGCAATCAAATTCTATTTGATTTGTTAAACTGTAGAAACAGTGCCTAGAAGTACTGAGATAGTCAAAATAAAAATAGACACCTAACTAAAACCCCTCTTGGAATACCTGGTGGGATGCAGGAGCGCAAACGTTTTATTTTGGAGCAAGCAAATTACTTAAATGACAAGGTCAAAGAAGTAATGGCAGCTAAGAGAAATTATTCAGATCATACATACATAGTATTAGAAATTGATTTAAACTTATCAGCATCAATTCTGAAGAAGAATGTTTGGATAAGCAGTAGTCAAATTTCAGTTGACTATATTGTTTATCTTAACAAAAAATGTTTATAATAAAAAAGTGCAGTTATAATATATATATTGACCCAGTGTATTATGCAGTTAAAAACAAAAGCTTTTATTTATCTGATGGAAAAATATTTTTTATAATCTTTTATAATTATACAAGCTACATAAATAAACTCTTCCAGAAATGCCTGTAGACTGGGACTTGTCTGAAAAAGAGAATGTCTGTTAAGCTTGATGGTAACAGCTGTGAAGTGTCACTTAGTTTTTTTATTGGTCACGCTCAAGCTGGCCACCCTAATACTATGTTTTGAAAAAATAGTTGCAAATGACATGTTCTAACTCTGAACCAAAGGAGGCCCTTCAGTGCAGCAGGGAGCTTTATGTAAGCCATGGGTGGGGGTGTTTTTGGTGACTGAAACTTGTTTTCTGAATGACACTTGATTTCTGGAAAATAATAGATGTGGCTGCTGCCAGAGTTCAGTGGTGGGTCATGAAAATGAAGTGACTCAATGCTGGGAGCTGGCAGCATGGCTTCTCAGTTGTGCTGGCGTCTGCTGAATCACACGCTGTACATGACACTTGTACATCAGTGCAGATGTATTCTGGTGGATGAGAAATCATGCAGGTATTTGTTTTGCACAGCAAGTGGAAACATGGCAACTCTTTGTTATGTTTGTTACTTGTCTTTTACTTTTTCATGAGGTAATTGCCACTTGATATGCTTCTGGAATGGTCATGAGAAGACACCTAATACAAAATGGGTACTTTGGTTCTTCGCTACGCTTCTCTTCCATTATGGGTTTCAGCAGCCTCTGGATAGTGTGGTATTTGCAGATGGGAAAGCCATTAGCCAGAGAGCAAGGTGCCACATGTCTTCTCACTGCATGTCTGGAAAGTTGCAGTCTGCCCTTTCTGCACCCTTTCAGTGGACAGAGATGGGTAAGGAAGCCTGTAGGCAGTGCAGCCATGGAGTCCCTTATGTGCCTGTGTGCCACCAGGAGGTCCATTGTCCCTGTGGAGGGTCAGGAACCTAGGTCAGATGGAGAGAGGGTGAATGGCCCAAGAAATCTTCTAGGAAAGGTAAATTTTGTGTATTGATTGTTTGGAAACCAGAGATCCTTTCCTCAGGCACAAAGAGGAAGGGGTTTATTTTCAGTGTTTAACATACCAGTGTATTTCCCAGAGGCATTTCTCCTTTACAGCAGAGACTCAATTAAGTGGGAGGTAACCAAGCTATGCCACCCCCTTGGCACTGACCAGAAAGGGTTGTCCTTTCTCAGAACTTGCAGCAGGGGTTTTGTCCAAGTGTAGCGTAGTTGGAGGACATACACTAGCTGCCATTTCTGCTTGGGATGCTTCCGAGCCTTCAGTGGGCTGGGGGATGCAGGAGACTGGTGTTGCTTGAACTGTCTTGGGTGCTTCCAGAGTTTTGCTGTTTGTGACCACTGGGTTCAAAACTAAGCTTTGTTGTTACTTAGCTTAGTTATATTTCTTTGGAGGATGTCAGTCTTCCGGGATATTCAAGGTTGAAAACTTCCTTTTTCTCATTGCTATAGTATAAAAGGGGTGTGCTATTGGCTTTGCAGCCACTTTTGGTAACTCAGCTGATAACCACAGGGAGAATTTAAGCTTGGGCAATACTAAAGATTGGGTGATGTAAGTAGAGTAGGAGTGGTTTGGTTTTGGCACCAAGGAAGGCTTTAGTTCTTGTTAACTATGTTTAAACAGCACCTCCTGCCCCGCCTCGTGTTAATTGGTTTTGAAACTGCGAGTCAAAACAACTCATTTTGTGCAGATGCTTTTGATGAAGTATTTCTCAAGCCATTATGACCCTAACAAACTTAAAATAAGGAAGTAGGGTAAATGTGGGGGAGTCAAGACTTAGACAAGGCATTCCAGGTGTACTGTGGGAATATAGATAAACTAGGTGGTTCAGGTCCCAAAAGACCAGGTTGGAGGCATGGTTCCTTGGTGCTCCCACAATGTTCATTCTTGTTACTGTACCTAGTTTCTGTTAGACCAAATAAAGAAAGCATATGAAAGAAGGTTGCAAGCTGTCTTCAGGGTTTCACTTCCTCAGGGTGTTTTTTACAATTTTGGCTGGAGAAGATGCTGATACTACCCTTTGATTTCTGCTCAAGTAAGCTTGTGGGTTTTGAGTACTTGCAGTGTAACTGGTCATTTGAGCTTTGCAAATATAGTAAGTGTTAATTAAGTTTGGCTTAATTGCGGTCTGATCTGATTTGGAACCCCTACCTGAGACTTCCATTGTCTGTATTTAAAAATAAAAATCTATCGTTTTGAACCTGAGAGGTTGTTGGTGATGTAATAAAATTCTTAATAGAGTGAAATGCAGTTGAAGGTAGCAGAAACTACAATTCCCTATGTGTGTTGAGGTTTACTGCCACGCTAGTCCCAGTAACTGTTCCTATCACAAAAGGGCCATTTGTTTATCCTCTTAGTTTAAATATTTAACTTGCTTCTATAGAGGTAAAAATAAAAGTGCTCACCCTACTGCTTGCATTTCTGAGTTTCGCGGTCCAGTTTCTACTGTTTCAAGTGCTGTGCACACAGAGTATTTGGTACTGGCTGCTGACTCATTATTTTTCCCCACGAACAGTTGCATGACGATGAGATGGAAGTGAGGGGACACAAGATGGGTAGAAGTGGAGGATGAAGGCTTTCCATGGGCACGTCGCGTTGAATAAGGCAAGGATACTGTAGGGTGGTTCCCTGGGCTTGATGATTCTGCGTGGCAGCACGGGCCTGCAGTATGTCACCCAGGCCTGGTATGAACCTGGACTTTCGCACTGGCAAAGCAGCATCTAAGATACTGCATATGATATGCATCATGGGCATGGATGCAGCAACACATGAGGCCGGCTTCTAGGATATCTGCTGGTCCGAGTTTATCTAGCTTATTTTAGTTAGGGTGACCACAGCAGGTAGATCGCTGGAGCTAATCTCCTGAGAAAATAATTGTAAGCGGATGCTGTGTGGCCTGTGGGTGGGAGAGGTAGGTGAGTTGGAGTAGCAAAGATGCTGTTGAGAATGCTAGTGGGGTGAGCGCATGAAGTGCCTGTGTGGAGGGATCCCTCTAGAAATCAAACTCGCTAGCCTGTCATCCTGTGTACTGAGGGGCGTTGGTATATTTTTCTAGTTTGTTGCTCAGATGCCTTTACCAATTTCCTAGATTAAAATATCAGTGTTCTTTCTAAAAGCAGGCTTCACTCAACAAGCAAGGGCCCTTAGTCTTACAACAAAACAAACATAGTTTAAAACCTCCCGAGAGTCTCAAATGGCGTACTTTGTTAATTGACTTCACTTCCCTGTCTCAGGAGTAGCAGAGGATTTTATGGTCATGGAGGATGGAGTTAGAAGACAACTTCTTGCTTTAGCTGTTAATGCTGAACTCTGGCACTTGCCGGTGCATTACTTAAGTGTTTAGTGCATGCAACAACATTGTAAGAAAATGTTTTATTATTATTAAGCACTGCAACATCTCTCTGAGCAAGTTTGTCATGTTAGTGCCATCTCTCTCACAAAGCCTTTCTAAGGTACCTGATACTATGCTGCTTTTTTTTGACCTGTGTCAATTCCCCCCCCCCCCCAAATCTTCCCTGCTCCTTTTAATATACAAAATAATAAAACAACAAACAATGTGAATTGTATTATAAAGCTTACCCAGTTACTTTAGGTATGCGTGTACTGCGTAGTGCACCGTAGTGTAGGAACACCTGAACTACCACTAGTGCCGAATGGGTCTTACTGGGAATGAGAGGTAAAATAATGGTCTGCCATCTCATGGCTAATTAACCGAGGTGCAGCATTTCACTGAGGTACTTAGTTGTTTGCCAGGTCCAACAGTGAATAGTGCTGTTTTTGCTGCCTCTGCCACCTGCCTTGGGTTAGCTGGAGAATCTCATCGTGATGGATTTGTGGAGTCATGCTGAAGTGAGCTCAAACTCAGTGCCCCTTGTTGGCTTGTGTGTGTCCACTTGCAAATTTAAGATAAGCATTTTATAACTCTGAAAAAAGAGGCAGAAAAACTAGGGGAGAGGCTAGGGAAAGCTACGCACTTTCAGTAGCTTCAGTGTTGCTCAGCTGGGTTGGGGTCAATGCAGCTTAGTTCTTACTCCCATGCTGTAATGATGAGAAATCACTTAGTTCCTCGGAGGGATGCACTTGCTGATCACAGGCTGTCAGTGCATTAATTACTGGGCTTGCACTTTATAGTAACTCTTGTAGTAATTCATGTGCTCTCAGTGAGTATCATTTAATTGGGAAGATAATGCTTGTTTAAGCTTAATGCTGTGTGTCGATTTCTTGTTTGCTACAACTCCTTTTCCAGGAATTATTTAAAAGATTTCTTAGGTTTGTGAAAGTTCAGTTGTCATAGGAGTGACTGCTCTTCTCTTCCATTTCAAAGTGGCAAAACTGTGATTTTATTGTCACATTTATATTCTAACCTTTTTCCCTTTTACTTTACCTAGTGAAAGAACAGCTTTGGTGTTGAAGAGAAACCTCAGAAAGGAATGGGCCCTGTTTTCTTGAAGCTGTTTGCCCTGATGCCAAGAATGCTGTAGAGGTTAGTGATGTGGATGCTTAAGAGCTTTTGTAGAAATTGCCTTTTGATTTGTAATTGGTGCACATTTCAATAAATTCTGTGTGAAGCAGTTCATTTGCCTGTCACAGAGAGTTAATTCAGGCACTGTCAGAATGTGGTCAGTTTAAAATCACCCTACCCAAACAAAATTTAGGGTTTTGTTTGTCTGTGTAGATGCTGTAGAAATACATAGCTGGGTGTTCACGGAAAGTTGTGTGGCGTGATGCATGCTCAGAGTCAAGCTGCATTAAATGTGGAGGTTTTCTTTGATAGGCTTAAAAAAAAAAAAGGTGAGAGTGATCATAATAAATGAGATCATAACACATGATTTTTTTTTTGAGTTTTTCAAGTCTCTTATTTTTACTTTGAGAGAATAATACTCTTTTCAGTAGAATGACAGGCTACGAGAGGTCCATTCGGTATCCACACAAAGGTAATGTTATCTCCACTTTTGCCTCGAGTGACTTGCATTTCAGTTATGTATTATAGTTTCTTTGGATTATGTACAAGCTGGGTAGACTACTTGCTGTAAGTGTTTTTCCCAGTAGCTGTATAGTCCTGCTACAAATATTATGGCCTACAAGAGGCAGCTTCTTGCAAGTAGAATATTCAATCTAGTCTACTTTTGCATTTTTTGTGAAGCTAAAGAAGATTAAGTGGCTTTATCACCGGATTGATTTCTTCTTGACTAGTGAAGTCAAAAAAGCTCTCATAACTATGAAATTCAGTAGTGCTTTGTTTTGCTGATGAAAAATGAATGTAGCAAGTAAAATCTGATGGGGCAGGGGGGTAGAAGAGGTAGGCATGTTGAAGTGCTTCTAAGCAACTGCATTTCCATAGCAGCAGTTGAGTTAAAATCTATTAAACCTGTCTGGTTACTGTAAAGGATTTCTAATCTTTGTTAGCTTACTTTAAAAGCATAGCTGTGTGTGGTGTGGCTACTGAATAGTAATGTCCAAGCTTTGCTAGGACAGCCTTTAACATACAGACCCTTTTGGAGCAAAAAGAAAAAAAACAGGGTGGAAAAAATGCTGCAATGCATCACAGACACAAAAAGTGAAGGGTTGATCCAGTGGAAAAAGACCCGTTACTACAAGGAAATGCTGGTTGATGTAGCTCTGTGGCATGTAGTGCTTAACAACTGTTCTTGTAAGTGGTGCCATTTCTTATGGAGAGCTTTAGTTATTCATATGTTAACACCATCTTTATCTTACCTGGTATAAAACTGAGGGTTGTAAAATGTTCAAGGGGAGGTGTCACTTCTACTTTGACAAAAGCACACAAAGACAAAACCGCCACAACACATCCTTCCGTATGAAATCCTGCATTCCAACATCAGTGCTTTCATTCTAGCTCTGTGCTGCTGCTTTAGTCTCCAATGTTTTATTCATTAACAAAAAAATAATTCTGTCCACAAGGGGTCTGATAGAAATACACCTTTTTTTACTTTCATAGAAAATACCTTGCTCCCTTTAACCTATTGTGTTTAGATTTTTTTTTTAAAATATATTCTACTTTATGGGGAATAAAAAAAGATGAAGGGCTCTTCTCTCTTGTTAGTCTCACTCTTGACTTAGTAAAAGCAATCTGACGAGCAGACTGTTGAATGCGGACTGTTTTGTGAACCTGTGAAGACTGTTTTATTAGTATCATGATCTGCTGTTCAGATACTTATGTAGGAAATACTTCCTTGGCACTTTATGCATCCTGTTCTTCCAGTTCCAAGGACATGCAAGAACTGGCAGAGCTTATTAGCTTGGGTTTAGCGCTGCTGTCGTTATATTCCTTTCTGACCTGAGCCTGCTGTATTTGACTTGATTGGACTCTCTGTGAGGCCATGTTGAGTTTCTTTCCAGCTGTGGCATGACTTGTCTGCAGCTACATGGACAATAGTAAAAGTCATGATGCAGTTTATAAACACATAGAAGATAATGAGATAAGGGAAGACAGCCAACCAACATGAATTTGTCAAGGAGGAGGTTATATCAAGCCAATTAGTTTGCTTCCTTGACAGACGAATTGGATTCATAAGGGAGGGAGGGATAGAAGTGATACAACTTGAAGCGTATAAGGTTTTGAAGGTTCATTTGAATGTAATACATGTAGTGATTTTTATTTTTTTTAAATGGGATCTTCCTTAAATCACTGTACTGCAGGAGCAAAATTTATTAAAAATGGTTCAGAGGAGTATTTAACAGGGATTCAGGATCACCTGGAAAGGCATTTGAAGTAGGCTTCCTTACTAGCTTGCTGTGCCTGGATTTATCAATAATGGCATCCATGATTTAGGTGGTGGAGTAGAGTCTGCTTACAAAATGTGCAGATGATGTCAGTTTGGGAGTAGGCGGTATGGGCACCACCAAGAGTTTATATTAAGGTGTTTGACTTTGTAATTGGGGTAAGTTAAGTGTTTGCATGTGTTCGTTTGACCTGACTCACATGATGTTTATTGGCTATACCATAGTAACTCAGTCAGTGTACATAGCCTAAGTATATTGAGCTTACTGAGTTGGAGGGCCTCTTCGAACACTTTTGTTTGTGGTACTTTCCTATCCTTTAGTACAATCACAGCGCTGAAACCTAGTACTTGAATGGAAACGGTTGTTACCTTAAAAAATGGTGTATCTGGATTTGAGGTCTTAAGACACCGCAGAGTTACACATGTGGAAGGTTAGCAACACTCTTGGAAAGTCCCAGGGTTTTTTTCTTGTGCCGGAGGGGAACAGGAGGTTAGGCAATGTGGAATAGGCAGCTGCTCTTGCAGGCTTCTAGCAGTGTCTCCTCCCTGTCTTTCCACCGATGGCATAGCAACAGATCCAGTTAGGCAGCTGACAGTAGGGCTGCCTCCCTCTGTTTGGTCACTGTAATGCAGCTACAGCAGCTTGTCTGGACTCTGAAAGCAGGCTGCTCCTGCAGCCCCTCTTTTTGCATTTCTGTATGCACAGTCCAAAACATGCTGCTGTCTGAGTGGTTGTGTGAGGTTCAGGAAGGAGGGGGGGGCGCGCGCAGGGAGAAGCAGTGCTTGAGGTGTTCATGATGTGGATTATTATTTGGCTTGTTGAAGATATACATGAGGCAAAAATAACTTTAGTTTTCTTTCTGCTAGGTTGCTGGAGGAGATATCAGTGCTTCCCTCAGCACCTCAAGCCTTTTTTCCTTTCAGGACTTTGGTCTAATGCTTGTTTATTTGTAGTAGTTCCTTTAGTCTGCCATAGAGAGAAAATGTACGAGTAGGGAGAAGTGACCATATTTAAGAGCTTTTGTGGAATAAGATATGAAATATGGGAGTAATTGTCATCTGGGATAGTGTTAGAGAAGTCTGACATACTGTCGTGTTTTAAGCTACCTGTGATAGAAAGGGATGTTTGCGTGCTGTGCTTTTGCGTACACAGTGCACTCCCCATAGTTGTCAGGTTATTGTGAAAGATTAATTTGCTGGTTCCTTAGAGGTAAGCACCAATATTTCACACTGGATCAATTATTTTTGCTAGTGATAGAGTAACGCCTGAAACTCCCTTTGATATGTTCCCGTCTGTTGGTGATGCCATAGTCTCTTATGGATGTGAAACATAGCAAGGGAAAAAAATTGTCTCTATTGAGGTTAATTCTGTGGAGATGCTGCTCTCTGGTTCTGTACTCCCTACTGCTGTTTTCCTGACTTCTTGGAGTATGGCTCTTGCTCTTTGGTATCCTAGCAAATGTTTTTCTAGCAAAACTACAAATTAAGTTGATAATACATACACCTTAGCAGCAGAGACCTGGTGCACCAGTGGTGTAATTGGAATAGCAAAAATGCTGTGAATGTTTTCGTGCCCCATCTTACATCCAAAATAGAGAGTACTGGAAGAGCTACTACTACTAGTAAGTGATAGTCTTTGAAAGGCAAGCCTTAGGCAGTCCCATGGAAAGACTCTAGGTCCCATGCATTGAAACAAACTGGAGGCTCAGTAAACCTAGGTTTAGAGCTTTCTCTTGTTTGATTATAACTTCAAAAAGCTGCCTGGGAGAAATCTCAAAGACATGTTCCTGTAGATGCAGGAATAACTGTTCAAGGTGGTGGAAGAAAAAAAAAGCAGAAAAGTTAAAGTTGGGAAAACCTACCTACGTTGCATCTGATCTAGATTCTGCTAAGAAGTGTCTCTTGTACTCCTTTTATTTTTCCAGAATAATTAGTTCTATTGTAACTGAAATGTAAACAAATTTACTTTTCTATGAGATAAGAAAAGTAGGAAAAATGCTGTCTTACAAATTCATTTGTAAGCTGTGATACATCATTCTCATTTGCAGTGACTGTGTTGCAGACCAGATGTCTTTATGCAGTTTTTCATCTCATTTGGCTGCTTGTGTGATTCTGATTTATTTTTGTAAAGCAGCTGTTACCAGTTATTGTGGCCTGGGTATTGTAAGGCAGAAGGAGGAATCCCTTCCCTTCAGCTTCGCAGTTCCTGCCTGCATCCCTGTGCTTGCCAGGAGGGACCAGCTGTGCTCCACAATCAAACCAGCCTGCGCGCTGGTACAGCCGGCGCTGGGGGATGGCGGCGCAAAGCTCCAGAGGTCCTCCTGACTGCCGGAAGGATGTTTACTAGCGATGGGCTGGCAGTGGCTTTTAGGGAGAGGGCCCTTCCCC
>NW_010972457.1:3095573-3184861 GCF_000737465.1 Haliaeetus leucocephalus | reverse complement strand
CCCCATTTAATTTCATTAGTAGCTTCTGTGAAGTTGTACTTCTTCTTGTCAGATTCTTCTGGGGTTGTACTTGCTGTTATAAAAATGAACTGAACCAAATGACAAGCTGAGATTTAGTCAAAATATAGTGATATTTTGAATGATGTAAGTAATGAAACTGTACATAATTATCTGTGTTTTGGATGTTGGCTGTACAAAAATAAGTGAAAAATAGGTAGATTACATTTGTCATTCCACCTAAGGGAGAAAATAATTGATTTTAGTTTGTCATTTGCGTAGTTTTCAAAATACAGCTAATACAAGCCTGTTCTCAAGTGTGGTAGTTCTGCTGTTGAAGCAAGCTTGTTATCGACTTACATTAGACAATGTTCTTGGAAATGTAACAAAGTTGGAGAAGAACCCATCATATTAAAATTGTAATTTGCCTGTCTCTGAGTGCTATAGGCTTGATTTTTTTCTCCTTGAATAAGAGAAGCTCACTTTTGGGGGATTTCTAGCTATCATATTTAATCTTGCAGTATACTGAGTAAAGTTCTGTTGAGAAAGCATTTATTCACTGCGAAACACAACTTTCATTTTGGCATTATTGCCAGGCAGGAGTAGAACATGGGTAATGGAGAGGAAAACAAAAATAGTTTTGAAAGTAGTTGTTGTAAATAATACATATGCCAACCCCATTACTGACAGTAAAAAGTAAGCTAAATAGGTATGGATTTTTGAAAATTTGCTTTGTTCCTGTATGAGACACACCAGCTTTAATGTCCAAGAATATTTACACCCACTCTGGTCATTTACTAAGTGTGCTACTGAACACCAGAAAAAAATTTTCATCAGTGCTAAATGCTTGATTGAAGAATTGGGGAGAACTGGAAGAATGCATTCACTTGAGTAATTAATATTGCTTTAAAAGTCTGC
Source organism: Haliaeetus leucocephalus (assembly GCF_000737465.1). Lineage (NCBI taxonomy): Eukaryota > Metazoa > Chordata > Aves > Accipitriformes > Accipitridae > Haliaeetus > Haliaeetus leucocephalus. The sequence continues at coordinate 3,183,946 of NW_010972457.1, read as the reverse complement.
AATTTTAGTCGTCTTTGTAGGTTTGTGTTTGTGTTGTTTCAGTTTGGGGTTTGTTTGTTGTGTTTTTTTCTTTTCTTTTTTCTATTTAATCTTTTATCTGACACATTAGCTGCTGGGGGACGGAAATCTTGTGGCTCTGATGGGGTCCTTCTAAATCAGAAGAACTGCATTCTGCCTTAGTTCTGTCCCAGTCTTTCTCTGCAAGCCTGGTAGCTCTCTTGACAGACTCTACCCTGTCATCTGGGAGCAGCAGTGTCTTTTGTGTGTTAGTGGGGAGCTAGAGCTGTTTTCTGTAAGGAAAGATTCACAATCAGCTATTTTGTCTTTACTCTTCACTCCCTGCAAGTGTCCCCATGTCCAATGTGGAGAAGCTGTTTCCAAAGCCAGGGCTGGAATCCCAAGGTGAAGTCTAGCTCTGCCTCAAGTTCACAGGGCACAGTGTGGTGTTTGAAGGCTGCAGATTGACCCTTCTCAGTCTCATCTTCAATTGGTGACTATTATCCCCAAAGGATCTTCTGCCACCCAAGAGAGGGGGCGGGGGAGGAGGAGTAGAAGAGAGGGAAGGTGAGAAGGAAAGACAGTACTTTCCCCCCATCGTTACAATACTTGCTTAGTGACATGAAACATAGGAATCTTTACTGGTTTTCCCAGTGGCAATGCATCTGCTGGAGCAATGAAGCTGGTGAAGGGTCTAGAGAACAAGTCTTACGAGGAGTGGCTGAGGGAACTGGGGTTGTTCAGCCTGGAGAAAAGAAGGCTGAGGGGATACCTTATTGGCTCTCTACAACTACCTGCAAGGAGGTTGTAGCGAGGTGGGTGCCAGTCTCTTTACCCAAGTAACAAGTGATAGGACAAGAGGAAACAGCCTCAAGTTGCACCAGGGGAAGTTTAGATCGGATATTAGGAAAAGTTTCTTCACCAAAAGTGTTGCCAAGCACTGGAAGAGGCTGCCCAGGGAAGTGGTTGAGTCACCATTCCTGGAGGTATTTAAAAGACATGTAGATGTGGCACTTAGGGACATGGTTTAGTGGTGGACTTGGCAGTGTTAGGTTAACTGTTGGACTCTGATCTGAAAGGGTCTTCTCCAACCTAAATGATACTATGATTCTGTGCTGTATGGTATGCAGCACTTAGGTCCAGTGGAGCTCAGTGGATGTCTTTGTACCTTCCTAGTTTCAGTGTAGGGGAACCTCATCTAAGAAAAGTCAGTTCAAGAGTAGTCCATTAAATGCCATTGTCTGTGGTGCCCAGCTTCCACATGGTGTTTACAGAGGGGCCTTTGCGTGGGGGTGTGTAGGGGGTGGTCAGGTTCAGCAGCTTCCTGTTGGGTGCAAACACACAGTGGAATAATGCAATAGTTGGAAGAGATCTGTTACTGTTTAAAAGGCAGTAGTGATGTGTACTGCTTTTCCATACGTATCTGGTCTGAATTGCTAATTAGAAGGTCTTGGGCTGTTTCGTTTTGTTTTGCACTTAGAATACTATGAACATGCAACTTGAAAGAGGTTGTGATCATTCACCCTTACTTACTTCCTGTTGCTTCAGAAATAAGCATTTGTGCCCAGGGTTTAATGCTGATATGCTGCTGTTGCACTCTTTCTGACTAGGTGGTAGCAGAGAGAGGAATTTTATTGCATCAGCCAAGCATGTGCTGGTAGGATCATCATTTTGTTTTTCTTATCCAGGATGTTAGAAACAAGGGCAGCTCTATGGAGACAAATTTTATAGGTAATGGGCTTCTACTTACTGCTCTTTCATATGTAAATTTCCTAAAGACAGAAGAAATATTCTTCTTTTGGGTATATAAATGGCTGTTTTACATGGCTGGGGGAAGTTCGTTCTTTAGATTGCTGTTGGGAAGAAAAAACACAACCACCACCACCACCACAACAGACGGGGACCCACTTTGCATAATACCACACTCCTTTTAAAAAAAAATCTGGTGGCTTTTTCAGCTGAATATCAGAATTGTACTTAGACTCACTATTGTCATTATTGAACATGCTGTTTGGGACTACCGTCTTTCGTACATGGCCTTACTGCTTAGATGTAACAGCCTGTCTCCTGTTCCAAGTTCGCAGATTTCCTTCCCCATCTTCCCCCCCACCCCGCCGTTACTTGGAAAGGCAAACAGACCAAAGCACTCTTCCCCTTTCCTAATAATGGTTCATTGTTGGTTCTAGTAGAATAACTTTTCTAGGAAGGCTTTTCTACTTAGCTTGTTTACTGCTAATGCAAAAGCCACCCTCTGGAACAGTGTTGTTTCCCTATGCCTTTGTTGATGTCTGCATGCCAACCAAGCACACGCTTATCTCTTCAGATGCCAGATTATTTTGCTTTTTTATTTGATTGTTGTTTTGTGTCCTGCTCTGCCCCCTCCCCCCTTTTTGTTTTTCCAGGGGCTTCTTAGCAGCATTTCCTTTCCTGAATGGCATACTTTAGTCATTGCCATGCAGTTCAGGTTGGCAAAGTAAAATTTCAGTTCTGCTCTATTCCCAACCGGCTGTAACTGGCATTCTGTTTTTCCAATTAATGCAAATCAGTTTGAGGCCTTTTGAAAACAAAAAAAATTCCCGAGAAAAACGGCATTCAAAGATGCTCAAGATATTTTACCATGCAACATAGCAAGAACTCGCTAATTAGAATTTGCGCTCCAAAAATATTGAGGAAGCAAATAGCCCGTTCTGTTTTGTTTTTGGTTTTTTTTAACCAGTTGTTACCTGTCTTTATAGTGTTCAGCAAACTTTTCCTGACACTGCATAGATTACTTGTTTTATAAGCTTTTGGTGTAATGTTCTGATTCTGAAGAATCTTACCAATTCCTCTATTTCAGATGATTTTGCTGAAGTGCAAATGTTTCTGAGATGTTTCAATTCTTGCAGCCTATGTTCAAAACCAGAATGATATTTCAGTACTTGCTTTTCTCCAATATGTTTTTCAGCTGTAGGTGTTAATAGCGGTATTGAGGTTTGCAGGATAATTTGAGTTTGCTTTCCTATTGTCTTGCCAGCTAGCAGGTGTGAATGGGGATCATTCACACCTGCAAGAGTGGCCAGTTACAAAGTTCCAAATTAACACTAATCTGGTAGATTTTTCTTTCCAAAAGTAATCTGCTGAGTTTATAATGTATGCCAACTGAGAACACTGAAAACCAGAATTTCTATTCTCTCAGTCTGAAACTCGTTAACTTACTAGGCACAACTTTCCCATAAATGAGTGTTCCAAAAATACATGTCAGTGGAGAAATTTCTCCTATTTTTGTCATTATCTTTTGTGTCTGTGCTCCAGCTAACTTGGACTTTCCTTCTGCCTGTCAGGATTTTTGCATTGCACACATTTTTGTCTCCTCAGTTACCGCGTTTCTCTGGTAAATAGTGTCCTTTGCGCTCCTTGAAGGAGAGGAGGAATTGTATGCCCAGAACTAGTTCAGACTTCATTGCAGTCAGGGCTGGATTGCCAGCTTGAGACCACACTGGAACAGGTCAAGGGAGTGGAAAAAATGCCATAGTGGTATGATTGCACAAGCATGAGCAAATAGTTTCTCGGAGCCTGAACGTCTATGAACAAACTTGAACGTGCTAATGCAGGTCTCTCCTTTCTAACATAATACTTATATAGAGCCACTACTTTAATCTTTACTGTAACCCATGATTAGGGTTAATGAAACAAGTTAAGATTTTTTCTCTGGAGTAACCATTCCTCATCTTCTAAAGCAGAAAGGCTTCTTTTACACATGAAGAGTTTTATTTGGTCCTCAGCCCTGCAATGGCAATATATTTTGCCTTGCACAAATGATTTAAAACCTTCTTCTGGCATAAATAATACCTTTTTTTTTTTTTCTTTTTTTTTTTTTTCCTTCCAACATAAGGAGATGCTGTGGAATTGAACAGTTTGAGGTACGGGATTTCAGACTTCCTTCATGGCTAGCAAATCCAAACTGGTTTTTGGAGGTGACATCTGTGTTTATATGCAGATGAGGTGATTAAAGACTTAGCATTGAAATTCACAGATGAAGCTGTGTAGAACCCAGCAGTTAAATGTGGATTTCAGGTAGGCTTAGGGATGGACTGTATTTCTTGGTCTTGTTTTGTGAAGAACCATCTATACTATTATAGATACCTCAAAGATGAGGTTTTCTGCACCTCTTAGTTGGATGTTAATGCAACATTTATTACATGCTATTTGGCGTCTGAAATGTGAAAATTACTCATGAAATTTCCCTGACCTTTTTCAAATGCCACTTTTAAACAAGTGGTGGGTGTATCTATTCAATTACCTTTTGGTTCTCGGGGTAGTGTGTGGTAGTCCAACATGAAATGAGAATTTGCCTTTCATTTTAGTTGAAAAAGATGTAGAGTAAAAAATGCAAAGGCAGAAACCTTAAATGAATATATGTGGTCTGTCTAAATAACCTATGTTTGAGCTTTCTGGCAGTTTGCTTTGTGGGCATTTGCAGTTCTTTAGCTTGATTATCAGTTTATTACTGAGCTGAAAAATAGGAGTCCTTAAGTCTTGTTAAAGGCTTGCTTTTAGAAAAGCAGTACTGAGAATTGTGTTTGTGCTGGTGACAGATCCTAATGTGTGCTAAATAAAGATGTAGGAAGCAATTTTATCGGCATCCAGCCAAAAATCACATTCTAGATGTTATGTGGACAGTTTTGCTCCTGCTATGAAAAGGCGAAGCAAGTGCTTGCTTCCTCACGTGCTCTTCTTTGCTCTTTGTAAAACTGACTTGTAGCTCTTTCCTGTTTGATAAAGCTAGGAGTTTTGAGCACCATCCCTAAATACCTATGAACAATGCTTTTAGTCACATCCTTTACCTCCACATGTGCATCAGTAGTCCTTCGTGCTAGGTAACTGTTGTTCTGTGCTATTGCACTAAAAAATAAAGTTGAAGTAGGCCCTTGAGTTGCAAGGGCATAATGGATGGTGGGTCTGCACCTGAGATCTTAAAAGTTGTCTGTACTTCTTGTGTATGGAAATAGAAGCAAAGAAAATTGATGCAACTTTTAACTGTGGTTTGGAGAAGTACTACATCTTGTTTTCAGCTGTGGTAGGATTTAATACTTTCTTTTACTGGATTTATGTTTTGGAGGTGGCAGAATAAATGTTTGTAGCTTGAAATATTTTATTAAAGTACCAGAAGTAACTTTGGGAAATAAGATTTTGTAGTTATTAATTAAAGCATTACACAACGCAATGATAGGGTTATCTTCTAGACATAAGCTATACACTAATAAGTCAGGAAAAACCAGGCTATATGCAGAAGTAAAAAGCAGTACTTAATTTTCTTATTTGAACAAAATGAAGTGCAAAAATTTGATATAACTGAAGTTCATTTTCATTTAAGTTAATACTAAATAAGAAATATGTACTTTATTATTCTTTAGTGAGACAGCTTTCCTCCATCCCTGCAGCATAGGTCAAAAGTATCACTCTTACTTAATTGTTGTCCTTCTTTTTCACTGAATATAAAACATTAACCTTCAAGAGGGTACAAACCACAGGAAAACTACTCTTTCAGCACTTGCTATTATGTGTCATTATCATGAATAATTTGTGGGAAATGGACCTAGAAAGAAGACTGATAGTCCGTATTTTATATCTGTGTCTTTCTCACTAACCAGTTACTTAGGTTCTTCATATTTGTTAAAGTATTAAGAATTTTTGTTTGCAGCTATGTCAAGGCATTAAGGTCAGACTGAGCATAAGAATAGCATTTCTAATGTTGCAAGTAACAAAGGAATTGTATCTTTAAATACTCAACTCATTTGAGTTCAGAGAACAGAAAATAATGTCCTGAATTAGGATAGCAAGCCTTTTTCTTTTCTTCCTCCACTCCCCCACCCCACTTTCTTTGGAGATGTTAAAGTGAAAAATAACTGCATTGAATTCTCCAGTTTGGACACTACCTGTGAGCTGAAAGAGACACCTCTGTAAATATCTCTTCAACCTGTAGAAACAAAACAGTATTTCATTTGGTTAGCCTCTACGCTTACATTCATCTAAAAAAGGGAAGGTTAAGCTTTCAGGTGATAATATAATGTTACTTGAGATAAGTTTTAAAATATTTCAGTGGAAAGGAAAATAAACCCACAAAAGCCACAACCCTGAAATAGTAGTGTGACCTTGCAAATACCTGCCTGCACACCTTCCTTAGTAAATAATACTTTGAAATACAAAAATTGGAGTGGGTGTTGATGGTGTTTTCCTGTTGGGAGGATTTCTCAATGAAATAGTTCCTGTTTTAACCAGCTGACTAGCTGTTTAACAAGAGGAAGACTTAGTGTAGGAGTAGGCACTTTTACTACTGAGTTGGCACTCTGGTTTTCCTCCAGGCTCTGTCTTACAGGGACTGGGCGATACTCCCCAAATGAGCGTGTGCTAGTTCAGTCCATCAGGGAGAGCTGATGGCTTCCTTTTCAGCAACACAGCTTCCTTGTGCATTATTTTCTTAATGTGTAAGTAGCTGGGTTTTGTTTGGTGGGGGGGGAACGGGAGGAAGTAGTTATGTTCCTTGCTTCTTCTCCTGCTGATGTTTTTGCCTACAAAGAGAATTTATTATTCCTGTTCAGTTCTAAGGACAAATGGATGTGTATCTAGGTCTGTAACAGCTCTGTATTGTTTCTTTTGAAGGCCAGAAAATGTCTTTTTTAATAGTGCCATATCACCGATCATCTTCGGAATGTTAGTACTAACAACATGGGTAGGGAATCTTAAAATCAGGAAAGAAATAACAGACATAGTGTGGAGGGAAATAACAAGTGGATTTTGCTGATTGTAAGGGACTTCTGTGATTCATTGTAGCACCTGAGATAGTTGGGGTGGAGGTGTGAGCTCGTGTTCCATTATAATTTGCAAAGAGAGAAATTGATTCTTGTTTCACTGCTAAGCTACTGATGTAATACCAATATAGTGCCTGGAGAAACACTTGACTGTAATTACAAAGTAGATAATTACCTAGCTGCTTTTTAAACTAACACCCTTTTGGAACTAGATGCACAGCTTGGACCTATAATAGCTATTGTGAAAATAAGTGTGTCTCATGCAGCTTCTGTCTACTTTTTTTTTCTTCACTAATGTTTTGATAGCTCTAGTACTATTTCCCATACATTGCCATACCCTAACTTGTTTTAATGGGTTTGTGTACGTGTTATGTTTTTCTCATGGTGTCTGGTTTTGAGCTCTGTAAGTTGGTGGTGTTTTATGTAATGTAATTTCTGATTGTTTGTCCAACAGCTTCCACTGACAGTAGGAAACACTTTAAAATATTATTTTAAAGGGTAGAACTTAATTCTTGAACTAACTCCAGTGAAACTAATTGAGAATCTCATGGGTTCATCTTGTAGGATTCCTATATACATTTAACAGAAAAGTTAAGAACTTGAAGAATGGGTTTATGTCAGAGCTGATCAACTGGGTCAGCCTTGCTTATGGTCATGGGAAAATATGCAGCCATCTGACAGCCAGTGAAAGAAAACAAAGGGATTGTTTAAGTAAGGATGCTCAATGCATCCTTAAGTAAGGAAGCTTTAATGCTTCCTTCATTTCTCTTCACAAGGAGACTTTTCTACTTCTACCACTAAGAGAAAACAGTAACGTGGTTTACAAGAGCAATGTTTTTATTGTTGCTGTCTTTGTGCATGTTTGAAATGTACTCGTCAAGTGTCTTATTTTAGTTTTGGTCCACGCAGAGCATGATGATATGCAGCTGCCATTAATTCACCTTTTTATCTCAAGTACTAGAAGATGGGTGTAGTGGGTTGAACTGCTTCAACCCTCCTGATAAACCATGTGCCTGTCACTGTGAGGCTGCATTATAGAGCTTCCACTTGCTTAGTTTGCTCTTTAAAATAACTTCTAACTTCTTCCTCAGCTTAAAAAAGCCAAAGACTCAACAGTTGGACCATCCAACTCAAAGGTTCCCTATGAGGGGTGTGCCTGTTTGGACCTGCTGGGGAAAGTAACTCATTAGGGCCATGCAGTAAAGAACACTTGGCTGTACCAGGCTGTAAGTGCTGGAAGAGGGAATGTGAGGCAGGAAAGAGCCTCCTCTCCTGAGAACCAGCTTCTGTCCTTGCCTGTTCCACAAAACTCCTCATGAGGCTTTTGGAGTTGCTCTCTAATTGCATCTTCTGTGTACTGGGCATCTAGCTTTGAGATCACAAGTTGACAGGGAGAAGGGCATCAGCTGGTCTCTAAGGGATACAGTGCAAGCAAGCAGAAAGATTCAAGCATTACAAGACACCACATAGGATTAGCTACTCTCCAAAGTTTCTTAAACTAGATATCCAGATTACTAGACACGACCGATTTTAGTGTGTATGTCTGTTTATTTTGTGTATATTGAGGCTGTTAACATGCCTGTACTGTGGGGCAGATCTATGAAAATAAGTTGATTTAATAGCTGTGAGGCATTCTGATCTGGCAATGATGAGTGGGACAGAAGAACCCATGAGGAAATGCATCACTGTGTGTGCACAGCAGGCTTTCAGTCTGGGTTGCAGTAACCAAGGTGTAGCATCACGGTCAGAGGGGTGAAGTAACAAAATACTGAGCAGCTGCTTGTGAAGCGAGGGCTGTGTCCAGCTTGTATGCTGAGAGAGGCAGGAGGTCCTCTGGGGGACGATAGGAAGCGAGCGTGCAATTTAACACTGTACTGTAATGCATGTGCAGAGGCAGGCCAAATTCAAGTTCTACAAGCAATTACAAGACAACTGTTCCCTAACTTGTGAGCTGCTTCTCTTAAGGTTCTTTTCCTGTACGCTTTTGCTGTGCAGGACACTTGATTGTCAGGTGCTATAAGCAAGCAGTTGTGAACAGGTGACTTGACTGTTACTGAAAATACTGGAATACTTACATTTTTGGCATTAAGGAGACTGCCAGCCTTTAATGCTTAATTCAGGTCATGTGGTGGTTACAGCTGACTGAAAACTGTGCAGGTGCTTTCGCTTAGTAGAATAGGAAGGTCCTTTCTTCTAGATATTTTTCATTTGTAGTAAAAGGTGTACTGCTTTCTCTTTTGCAGGCCTAAGCTTAAACAAAGAAAACCTCAGTCAAAATATTTATACAGGATATAGTAGCAACATACCACTGTTCTTTGACTCAGCAAACATGTGTAATGTTCTGGTGTAGTATTTCTAAGGTATCGTTCGTCTGAAGATTTCAGTTGTTTGGTTTGCTGGTTTTTTCAATTTATTTTAGATGAATTTAAACATCTCAATATTTTCTTAGGATAAGTAAGTTCTGGTACTGAGTATTTACAATGAGGAAGCTTTTGCCTGCTGTAAACCATGAATAATCCTTCTCACATGTCTAAGATTCGGGCCTAATGCTGGAGCTCCCAGAGCCCACAGCTATCTTCCTTGTATTTCCATAGATAATCTATGCTATGGTAATCAGAAAAAAATATCACTGTATTTGGACTGGCAAAAATAAATTGCAGAAATTCTTTCAGATTTCAGGTACAATGTATTTTGGATGACCTTGCATGAAGCCCATGCTAGCCTTTTTTCTAACAGGACAGAAACACAGTAGGATTCAGCTATGGAATAATTCTACAAGTAGTATCCACTCTGCTTGAAATTAATATGTTGCGTATATTCAAGTTGATCTGCAGTGGAATTGAGGGTGGACTTTACATGATTCTGAAGACTGAGAATGAGTGGAAAATACTGCCAGAAGACCTAATCCAGAGGGCTGATAACATTGTCAAAGAAAAGCAGCATATGTGGGAAAGATCTCCATGTGTAAATGTCAGTGTAACTACCCCTATCTTCACTTTGTACAGTGCAACATGGACTCCGTATCTGTGAAAAACATCAAGATAATGAATACTCTCAAAGCAGTGTCTTCTAGGAAGATTTTCTTGAGCGTTGCAGGGGCTTCCTTGGGCCAGAAACCTGAAATTCCATGGCATTGTGGTGTTTTGGTGTGGTGATTGGGTTTTGGGTTTGGTTTTTTTGGGGGGGGGGGGGCGGGGGGGGGTTCCAGCTGAATTAAGTACACACATGGAATATATCAATTTTGTAGTGTCTTTTGGTTACTTCTGGAAAAAAAAAACCAACCAACAACATGAAATTAATTTGGATGTTATTTACACTGTGTTACATCTATTCTCCCCTCCTCTCCGCCCTATCTCTTACTTTGAGGTTGAATACATGATTGTAGTGCTGAATAGGCAGGAGGGGCCATGAATGTGTTGAGAAAGTGAGGACTACTTTAATTGTTCTCTGCTTTTGTCATCTGGGTTAAAACTGCCCCAGTGGAGATAAACAGATTACATCTTGGAGAAGCTGTCCCAGTAGGCTCCTGTTACACTGGGAAAATAGTGCGTAACATTTATTTAGGCTTCTCTGACTATAAGAAAATTGTTAGATCTGGAACTACAACTGTGTGGCTGGACCAGTGCAAATTCCTGTTTTAGGTGTGCACTTAGGCTGAATAAAGCAGTAAGATTTAAAAGAAAAATTGGCTGCACTAGCAAAAGTCTACAGCAGTGGTGGATTCAATGACAACATTTTGGGTGTTGGATTTAGAGTTCTCAGCATTCTGTGAATCATAAAAAGAAATTTAAAATACTATCTTTAAAAGTTTTTACGAAAAAGAAAATACTTCCTGCTGCTTAGGCAAGGAAGTTTTGGCTCTTTGAGCTCAGATGCGGTATTCTGTTAGTTTACATGTTACTACAGCGAGAGAAGAGTTCCCAAACTGAGTTTGAGAAAAGGTGTGGGTTTCTGGAGGAAACACTTCCAGAAACTGTGCTATTTCTTTTTTAACTGTGTGAATAATGCTGATTTGAAGTCTGTAATCTGTGTTATTTCTTAGGGATAATACACTAAAAGGCAACATACAGTACTCATTTTTCTTCAAATGTGAAAAGCCAGTGCAGATTTCCAGCATGGGCTGATAATTGCTGGCTTGTACATTAGCTTAACTTTTTTGATGACTTCTTGTTTCATAAATTGATTTTTTGCATTCTGCCAAAAGGTTCATTCGCACCAGTTCCTAATTTTTCTTGCATGTTAGTAAAATGCTGTTTTATGAACACATGCCAGAAAGGTATTTCGTTCTTGGGTTAGACAGAGAATATTTTTCTTTTGTTAATGTTTCTTACTAGTGGTTAATTATCTTCAGTTTTAAAAGTGTAGTCCTTGTTTGTAGCTGGTGTTATTTTCCTGGCTTTAGCACCAAAATACTGTCTTTCCTCGCAACTTAATCTCTGGGTTTGAGTTCTTCAGTAATGGGTATTTTTCCTCCATTACTCTAATCATAGCACCTTTGGAATCATCACTTCTCCTTTTAATAATTGACCCTTCATGGTAACCTCTCTGATAATTTAAATAATTAAGTTCTTTAAGTTTCTTGCTGTGAGGCATTTTCTACTCTTGAATAATTTTTATAGCTGTTACTGACTTTTTTTCCAACCGCCTTGAAGTGATGAGAGGTAGACATTACAATTTTGTGGAGTATTTAATTTCTGGACTCCTTAAGTTTGTGTATGGAGCTGAAACTGTTTCCCTGTTTCCCCCTTCCTCCTTTCCCTTACTTGAACGTAGTTGTGAGAATAGTCCTTTTTGCCACAGTGTCCAATTGGCAATGTCTGTTGAGGGATTTATCTGCTCTGACCCTCTCAACTCTTGTGCAAGGCCCTGCTTGATAGACTTCAGTCTCAGGTTCAGAAGATTTGGTCCATATTGTTTTGAAGACTAATACAGGGCTAAATACAGATGCTATGTCATATCTGTGAAATGTTTTAAAATGTGTGCACCAATTACATAGTAAAGCAGAACCTGGGCAAGATCAAGCAGGACTTGAGAGCCCTGGGGGCATGAGTGAAGGGGACGGAAGTCCAACTGATCTTCTACTTTATCTTGCCAATTGGAAATAGGGGTGCAGGCAGAGGTTGACACATCATGCAGATCAACACCTGGCTTTGTGGCTGGTGTCATCACAGGGCTTTAGCTTCTGTGATCATAGAAGGTTCTTTGGCAAATACAGATTACTGGGGAGAGGTGGGATCCACATACCTAGGAGAGGGAAGAGAATCTTTGCTGGCAGATTGGCTGATTCAATGAATCATGCTTTAAACTAATAAGCTTGGGAGATGGGGTCCAAAGCTGAGACACTTGTGTACTCACAAGCAGCAGGGTGGATGAGTGTACCTACCAGAGCAGTGACGAATGTGCTCCAACCCTCCAAAAAGGTTCCACCAAAAAGGTGAGAGAGTTGAGTGTCAAACTGAAACGCTTCTATACCAATGCACGCAGCATGGGTAACAGCCAGGAGGAGCCGGAAAGCTGTTATCTGACCACTATCACTGAAACTTGGTGGGATGAATCATGACTGAAGCACTGCAATTGATGGCTAGAAACTGTTCAGGAGGGACAGGCAAGGCAGGAAAGGGGCGGGTGTTGCCCTCTATGTTAAAAAATGGATTGATTGTGCAGTGCTGCTTTTTTTTGAAGCAGCAATGCACAGGTGGAGAGCTTATGGGTGAAAATTAGAGACCAAGCCAACAAAGGAAGCCTCATGGCTGTTTTTTACTACAGACCGCATATCCAGGGGAGGACATTGATGAAGCGTTCTTACTTCAACTACAGGAAGCATCACACTTGCAGACCCTGATTCTGCTAGGGGACTTCAGCCACCCTGACATCTGCTGGAAAAGATGATCTTTAAAGTTCCCTTCCAACCCAAACCATTCTATGATTCTAAAACAAGTTTCTTATGCTGCAGGACAGAGAAGACCAAGGTGTTCTGCAGACCCAGCAGCTGAGGTGCAAGATGAATGATAGCTCCGTTGCATAGCCTTGTGTACTTGCCATAGGAAAGTCAGAAAGAAATTTAAGCATGCCTCTGTATGATAAAGCCAATGTCTGAGAGAGTTCGAAGGTCTTGTTTGATTAAATTTTAAAGTATATAACTGGTAGTGATTTTATTCTAGAATTATTTTCAGAATACCCTGCAATATGTAGATAACACTGCTGTAAATGCTGTGTAACGTGCACCAAAAATCATAACAATCATATACATCATCTAATAAAAAGTACCAAAGCGTTTTGCGGTGTTCGAAGCCTGGTCAGTCATGCTTTGTGCTGAAGAGTATTGGATGTTTTCCTGTTTCAAGTTGTTGGCTTTAAATCCTCCAGGCATGTACAAATCAATGTCTGGCGTATAAAATTAGCTAATGCTCTTCACTGCGGTGTGGTACTTACTGTGAGAGAGGGTGCTATATATTTAAAGGCTTTGATGGAATAATGCCTAAATCTGTTGTACTCAGTAAGTTCATTTTCCTTTCTGAACAGGATACAAGGGAGCTTCCAGAAGTCAGTCAAGATGAATATGGTGAAGAGGATCATGGGCCGGCCACGGCAGGAGGAGTGTAGCCCCCAGGATAATGCGCTGGGCTTGATGCACCTGCGTCGCCTCTTCACAGAGCTCTGTCATCCTCCACGGCACATGACCCAGAAAGAACAAGAAGAAAAACTTTACATGATGTTGCCGGTGTTTAACAGGGTAAGCTAGAGAACCTGCAAGAGGGCTTTTCTTTATTTGAATTGAATGCTCCTATTTTGTATTCCCAAGACCTTTGGATCTAGCACAACAGAAGCTTTTCTTCCATTGGCATCCTTCCAGTTTTCCTCTGCTGTTGGAGATTTCCTTCTATTATTGCTTTTTCTGAAGTACAATCCACAGTTGCATGTAGACTGTCACAGAGCTTTTCTGCAGAGCTTGCTGTTAATACAGTCATCTGACTTCCAACCTAAACTTACTTGTAGCAAGTTTATACCCACTTGTTTGTGTGACAGCACTGTCCTTGAGTCTAACTCTTCTCCCATCTTTGCATTTATTGTACTGATGCATATTTAATCATAACATCTCCTGTTCAGACTTGGTTTTTCTAGGCTACATGAGCCGAACAATTTTAATCTCCTCTTGTAATAAATTCTCTATATACTCATCGCCTTTTACCCCTTTTCCTATGTATTGAGTCTGAATCCTTCTTCTTGGACAAGGGGGATTTTGAACAAGCAATCTGTAGGGAAGATGTAATAGCCACTTGTACAGTGCCATTCATATTTCACTACTCCCTTGTGATCAGGCACTGAGATTTTATTTGGAGACAGGACTGTGACGACTTGTCACTGGAATTACTAGGAGCTAAATTCTTCTGACGTCTATGTCACTCAGTTACTCTGCCACTTCATTGTGAGTACTAACTTTGATGGTAGTGTTAGGGTCTTGAAAGAGTAGTAGGTATAGATCTAGCTTTCCTTTTTTTTTCCTGCTGTGACCTGAACCACTGCTCCTGAAGCTTTTCTTGGGTGATGGATTTGTACTTGTATACACTACCGTGGAGAACTGGAATAATCCAAAAACTAAAATGCAAAATCTTGATAGGAAAATCAACTTGGCTTTCTCTTTTTTAGATTGATGTTTTGTTGAAAGTATGGCTTATGATGGTGTTGAACATTGAACTGCTTACATGCTGTGTAGAAAAATTAATCCTAGTCAAGGCACAGTATTAATAGGATTTTCAGTCTACTAGGTAGCATGCTTTAGTGGATAGATCCCCTAAATATCATTCTGTTGCCTTAGATCTTACTCCTAGTTCTACTGGTAACCTGTTGTGTGAGTTTGGGAGAAGTAATCTCGGTTCATCTGCTTCCTCTTTAATTTATCTGCTTGGATTGTATGCCCTTTAGTTATGGACTTTCTTAATTTGTTTTTGTAAATTAGCACAATGGAATCTTTATCTTGGCTTGAGCCTGCGAAGGTGATTTTGATGTAGTTACGTTTAGAAATCTCCCTCTGGTGGTCACAGGTGGCTGATGAGAGGGGGAGGGGAGAGAGAGAATGTGTGTCTGTGTGTGTGTCTGATTCTGAGATCCAGGAAATAGTTCTGGAAGAAGCGTGATTTTTACTAAATGCAGAGATCTAGAGGGAGGAAGGTAAGTCTGTTTCCCATGGGCATCCAAGTGGCCAGCAACAGGCAGCCAGTTAAATAACCAGTGTATCCAGGAGCTCTTTTGAGGCTTTCTTGCTTAACCATGTATGAGTTTGGGGGTTTCTGTGTTGTTTGTTTATTTTATTTTATTTTTTCTTTCTTCAGAGGTATCAG
Organism: Haliaeetus leucocephalus; assembly: GCF_000737465.1. NCBI lineage: Eukaryota > Metazoa > Chordata > Aves > Accipitriformes > Accipitridae > Haliaeetus > Haliaeetus leucocephalus. The sequence continues at coordinate 3,168,822 of NW_010972457.1, read as the reverse complement.
AAGTTTTGCATGAAATGCAGTTCCATTTTCTTTGTGATATTTTGAGGATTATTAATCAGTAAATCTAGAGGAGCTAAAACATTCTTAACTTTGGTTTATAGATACAGCATGTCTCAAACATTCTGTAGTTTAAACCATCTTGCTAGTTCCGGTAATGAGTGGGTTTACAGACCATTTCTGTTTCCTCATTGTTCAGGGAGGCTTATGAAATGATGAATCATGTAGTAATGAAAAGCTAAATCAGTGCATAATTAACAAAAGATTGGCCTTCTGGAAGAGTACTCAAACGGCTCCTTTCAGAGTTCAATGTGTTCGCAGAAGCATTGCTCTACCGGCGTGGTAGTAAAGCTTTTGCAGTATATGAAAAAAGTGGATGGAATGATGAAGAGGCTGGTTTTGAATGAGTAGTACATTGTTTACATTTTCTTGAAAGAGCTTTGGTTTTCCTTATTAAAAAGATGGTTTACTGATAAAATGTTTCATGTCCTATTCCTGGTTTTTACTACCACCTTTAGTCAAAGAGTATATCAATATCCAGTGCAGATGCTTGTTCTAATAGTGCAAACTTGGTTATGGGGCAACTAATTAAAAAACGGTTCAGCTCAGTCAACCTTTTACTGTAACTTTGAGCTCTCTGCATTCCCTGGAATCTGCTGACAACTCTAGGCAAGCTCAGGACGGGTAACAGGGCTATTAGTTTTTCGTCTTTCCTTGCTCTGAGTGAAAGAGCTTTAAACAGCTATTGATGACAAGATGCTCTGCCAATGTGTGTTCCAGTCTAGATAATCTTGCTTAGGTTATACCAGTGAACGCTTGGGAGGCCCTCTTCCCTTCTTATAGCGTTGTGGAAGCTAGAGGCTCTTGGATGAACTGGGAGCTGACGCATACAACTGTAAAGGGAGGTCTTGTGAAAGGTTTAGGGAAATTTGGATTGTCTGTACTGGGAATGTTGCGTAGTCTCTAATCCAAATAAAGGGTGTTTTTCTTGGTCTGCCAAAAACAGTCGTCTGCCTGGAATGTCTGGGCCCCTGTTTGCTTGCTTTATTGATAATGGTGGTTGAAATTTCCTGTATGAGAAATACTTAAGTTTTTAGTGAAAAATATTTTTATTGAGAGGAGACTGAGTGTTCGATTTGTATGTTGTATTTCTGGCTCTGCTTCATCATGACTTTGCAACGTGAGTAGGCAGGAAAAATATTTTTGGTTGTTCGGTAATGTGCCAGCGCAACTGATACTAAAGGGAGTAAGAAGTCAAACTTGGACAAAGGTTATTCTGTCTTCTGCCTTTTAACTTTTCTTCAGTAACTTTGGGGTTCCAAGGTAAGCTGGTACAGCAGTTATCTTGTATCCCTGTTGGCTGTAATATTGCAGATTTCACTGCTTGTCCCTAGACTTAAGAGTGACCTCAGTCAAGTATGTCAGCAGCTCAGCTGTAATAGTCACCCAGTTGAGTGTGAAGCAGCTGTTGAGTCCAAATCAATTGTATTGCTGTAGATCACATCCTCTGATAGGCAAATATAACATGTTGAACTAAAGTTTTATTAGAAAAATACTGTAATCTTTTACGCTTCCTGGCTCATCGGTGACTCTCCTGCAGATGTAAATGAGCAGAGGAGTATTGAGACTGTTCAGGTGTTTAGCAGGCTCTTCTGTTTTTTCAGCACTGACACAAGTGATGATACCAGAATTTGGATTGGATGCTTTGTTTGATAATCAATATCGTGGTTTTACTGTGACAGTTTTAATACAAGATTTACATCAGAAGTGTGGATGGAGACTGCTTTTTGTGTGCAATCTTAAATGAAAAGTAAATTACCTCAACAACTAGTTAATCCATTTTGAGATAATGTTGTGTTCTGTAGCTTACTGCAGTACCACAGAGTTAACGCATTTCTCCCTGTTAAATGTGATTCAATAATTTAATAACCAAATTAATGTTTAATCATGAAGAATAACTTATGAGAATTAAGTGAAAATTTACAAAAACACCAAATATTCCCTGGTAACTACTGCTGTTATGTTCAGGAGGATCTCAAGAGAGGCCTTGGGATGCCAGCGACGTGGGAAGCTTCCTGGTGTCGTCAGTTTATCGAGGGAAGACTTAATAGGGCAGTTCTACTTCCTAGTCTCTTCTAGATTTTACATGCATTGTTCTGTACATGCATTTCACCCCTGTGGGATGTTTAAGTCCAGCAGACAGTAAAAGAGTTGCTCTTAAAAACAGAACTCCTGTTGGACAATTTACTCTGGTATCTAGTCTTTACCCCATTATGTGCAATCTCAGTCTTTTGGGGCTCTGGGGTTTTCATCTTGCAAGAAAACTTGTGATTCCCTTTTTCCCCTTCATTTATCAGATCTTACCTCCCTGAATGATGACTTAATTCCAACTATGAATGTATCGTAGAGCATGCACTGTGAAAACCAATACAGTGATGAATACTGCAGCAGGAAAACTAAAACTTGTAATCTCCATAGTAATACTTCTTTGCAAAGGAAGGTAGTCCATAGTGATCCTTGTAAACTGAATGACTTTTTGATGCATCTATTTTTCATTGTTTTAGGTGTTTGGAAATGCTCCTCCAAGTACAATGACAGAAAAATTTTCAGACCTCCTGCAGTTTACTACTCAAGTTTCACGATTGATGGTGACTGAAATTCGACGGAGAGCATCGAATAAGTCCACAGGTATTGCATGGGGCACAAGTTCGGGCTTTGTGAGATGCGCATCATGAATTTCAGATGAGTCAGAATACTATGAGCTGCCATCCACAGCAACTGTGCAGGCTCAAAAATTGAAGCCTTTGCAGTGAAAATGCATTGTCTTCTGTTTCTTTGGGCTGAGAGAGAGAGGAGGAGGAGGCTAGAGTTTTCTTCCCTGGGTTACAGTGAAGGTAGAGTTCCACAAACTTGACAACACATCAAAGAGAGGAGTGACCTAAGTTGTGTCACCTACTAATAGAAGGAGACCAAGAACATGCATGTGGACAGCTGCTGTATCTTGCCTGAGGTGCCTGTTGGTGCTGTGTTTTGTCCCTTGGATATGTTAACATTCCAAAAACATGCATTTTAAATTAGCTGTTGGCCTGGAAGATAATAAGGTGGGAAAGTACAGCAAGTCTCATGTTAGGACCAATACAGCCAGCCCTAGAAAAATGTTAGTGGATTCCTCTTTTGCTCTGTTTATTAAATGTCAGGGTGAGATTTGGTTCTGTTGAACCCTGGATGTGTCAGAACCTGACCATGTATTGGGAGTTGCATAACTGAGGACAACGTGCGAAGAAGGCATGTTTCATTAGCTGTCCTCTGATCTCCTCTTCTGAACATGAGCGCTTCCGAGAAGTATCAAGTTTTTGTCTACTAGATAAATTTTAAGATCTGTGCTGGCTTCTCAGTTTGGATTTGGTGGTAAATAAGGAAATAGAGGGCTGGAAAAGACTGTGCAAATTATTATGCTTGAAGTCAGGAGTCACAAACTGTGCCAATTACAATTTCTTTCCATTTTAAGTAGAGTGACTAACAGTGAAACATTCCAGATGGCTAAACAGATATCGTAGACAAAACCGGTTCTCTATGGGTAAACAGGCGCAAAAATGCCTTTTCTTTGGGTATTTAGGGGAAGTGAATGTCCAACAGCTGTGCTGGCAGAATGGTGGTGTTCATTTGACCTTTTTTTCTGGGGAACATCTGTTATGCCTGCTAGTCAGTTGGATTCTGTTAAGAATGGCCATTTTTGTGTGTTTATTATTTAAGGCATACCTCTCCTTGTTGCTCCAAGATAATCCAGTTGTCATCCTTGAAACCTCACAAGTCAGAGGTAGATTTTGGTTTTGGTTTTAGGGTTTTTTTTCTTGTTCTCTAACCCACTTGGAAACTTAACCACAGTGACTTAGACAGTTTCGTACTCTTCTAAGCTTTAATATAATGAGTACCAATGTTTTTATTAAAATGGAAAGCAGTCATTTTTCCTCTGCTATCAAGATGGCTATTACTTTGGTCAGTAAACCCTTTTCAGACCTCACATAAGAAAGCCCGATAGGTCCGTGTTCTGCAATTGCATTGTGACTCTTGGTGGGACCAGGGAGTTGCAGTTTGCTCTCCAGAAATGATCAACTAACAAGCTGTTAAAACTCATAGTTTGCAGACTTCTGTGGTAAATTGTTGTCGTGGTTTAAGGCCAGCCGGCAATAAAGCACTACGAAGCCAATCACCCACTCCTCCCCCCCAGCCCCGGTGGGATGAGGAGAAAATACAAAGAAAGCTCGTGGGTTGAGACAAGGACGGGGAGGGATCACTCCCCACTTATGGTCATGGGCAAAAACCAGACTCAACTTGGAAAAAACCAAAACCAATTTATTTTATTACAAATCAAATCAAAACAAGGATACTGAGAAGTAAAACCAAACCTTAGAAACACCTTCTCCGCACATCCGCCCTCCTTCCTGGCTCAACTCCACTCCTGGTTTTTTCTACCTCCAGGGAATGGAGGTTGGGGTCAGTTCATCACACCTTGTCTCTGCCGCTCCTTCCTCCTCAGAGGGAGGAGGACTCCTCACCCTTCCCCTGCTCTGCCGTGGGGTCCCTCCCACGGGCTGCAGTCCTTCACAAACTTCTCCAACGTGAGTCCTTCCCATGGGATGCAGTCCTCCATGAAGTTTTCCGGCATGGGTTCTTTCCGCGGACTGATCTTCAGTCACAAACTGCTCCAGCGTGGGCTTTCCCATGGAGTCACGGCCATCTTCGGGGGCATCCGTGTGCTCTGGCGTGGGCTCCTCCATGGGCTGCAGGTGGGCATCTGCTCACCCCCTCATCTCCGTAGGCTGCAGGGGCACAGCCTGCTGTCTCACCACGGGCTGCAGGGGCTATACCTTCTCCAGCGCACCTCCTCCCAGTCCTTCTTCACTGACCTTGGTATCTGCAGAGGTGTTCCTCTCACATTCCAATCTCCTCCCCCACTGCAGGTTTCCCTTCTAAAATCCATTCTCCCAGAGGTGCTACCACTGTCACTGATGGGGTTGGCCTGAGCCAGAGGCGAGTCTGACTTAGAATCATAGAATCATTTCTGTTGGAAAAGACCTTCAAGATCATCGAGTCTAACCATCAACCATGCCCACTAAACCATGTCCTGAAGTGCCTTGTGTATGTGCTTTTTTAATACCTCCAGGGATCGCGACTCAACCACTTCCCCGGGCAGCCTGTTCCAATACCTGACAACCCTTTCAGTAAAGAAATTTTTCCTAATATCCAACCTCAGTCTCCCTTGCCGCAACTTGAGGCCATTTCCTCTCGTCCTATCTCCAGCCACCTGACGGAAGAGACCAGCACCCACCTCACTACAACCCCCTTTCAGGTAGTTGTAGAGAGGGATAAGGTCTCCCCTCAGCCTCCTCTCCTCCAGACTAAACAGCCCCATTTCCCTCAGCTGCTCCTCATAAGACTTGTGCTCCAGGCCCCTCACCAACTTGGTTGCCCTTCTCTGGACACGCTCCAGCGCCTCAATGTCTTTCCTGTAGTGAGGGGCCCAAAACTGAACAAAGTACTCGAGGTGCAGCCTCACCAGTGATGAGTATGGGGGAACAATCACCTCCCTGCTCCTGCTGGCCACACTATTTCTGATACAGGCCAGGATGCCGTTGGCCTTCTTGGCCACCTGGGCACACTGCTGGCTCATATTCAGCCAGCTGTCAACCAGCACCCCCAGGTCTTTCTCTGCCGGGCAGCTTTCCAGCCACTCTTCCCCAAGCCTGTAGCACTGCATGGGGTTGTTGTGACCCAAGAGCAGGACCCAGCACTTGGCCTTGTTGAACCTCATACAATTGGCCTCAGCCCATCGATCCAGCCTGTCCAGATCTCTCTGTAGAGCCTTCCTACCCTGAAGCAGATCAACCCTGCCTCCCAACTTGGTGTCATCTGCAAACTTGCTGAGGGTGCACTCAATCCCCTCATCCAGATCATTGATAAAGATATTAAACAGAACTGGCCCTGACACCGAGCCCTGGGGAACACCACTTGTGACCGGCTGCCAACTGGATTTAACTCCAGTCACCACAACCCTTTGGGCTTGTCCATCTAGCACTTGTAGCCGGGGAAGCTTCTAGCAGCTTCTCATAGGAGCCACCCCTACAGCCCCTCCCCCGCTACCAAAAACCCTGCCACACAAACCCAGAACAGTTGTTTAGAGCTAGATATGCATTTTGTGTGATAGTAGTAAAAAAAAAAAAAATTCTTGGCTTTTTAGAATATGTTTTATGTTAAAGACATAATATTGTGTCTATGGATTGTGAAGGCTCTTGCATTGTTTGTTTTTTTTTTTTAAACTTCCATTCTTTTTGTGTACCAAATAAAAAGATACAGCATATCTTCATAGCTATTAACAGGTAATTATATCTTCTAGCATGTTTTTAAAAGTGGAAAACTTCAGTAACAACTCTATGCAGGAAATGTCTCTGGTAATATCCAAGTGCAAATTCCTGATGGTGTGGAGTGCTCTGTTTAAGTCAACAAAATTGCGGAGCTTGTTTTAGAGACAAGCTGTCCGTACAAGCATTATCAAAAGTCAACTTTATATAGTTAATGAAAGGGAAGAAATTTCACAAGAACTTGCTTTCTGTCTATAAAGAGATAAATGTGTTGGCGGTATTTTACAGTTGGGAATGTGGTATGATTAAATCTTACCTATTGGTGTGTTGTTGGGTTTGGTTTTGTTTTTTTTTTTTTAAATCCATCTTATAATGGAGCACAGGGCAATTTTTTTTCATCAGGCCTTTGAATATTTATGCTAATAGCTATGTGAGTAATGCGTGCCATCGTGGAGGCATATCTCAGTTATTCTTGGCAGACTGTAGTAGTTTTCTCAGAACAGCATTTCATGATTCAGTAGTAACTGTTCCAGCACCCTATCTGAAGTAGTCTCTGAATGTTGCTACTGTAGGTAGTTGAAACTGTAGTTGAACACGTCTTATTTCTCTAGTATGGATGTAACCTTAGAGTAAGAAAACCAAAGTAGTTAAAATTGAGTTAAATTATCTTGTACATTTAAGTCTTTGCTGTACAACAGTGATAATTTGCAGGTGACAGCAATAACCATATCTATGAGGATTAGTGCATGGTTTCCCTTGCCCTGGGGTACCTAGTCTGTTTTAGAAGATGGTGGGGTCATGGTTGAGATAGCTTTATATATTTGAGATTTTTAGCTGCCAAATTTTCCACAAATAAATCCAATTTTGTGTCTGAATTGATCAAAAAGTTGTGGTAGTACTATGCTAAAATATATGTTCAAACATCTATTTTTAGTGTAGCCTCAGTTCTGAAATGAACCTTTCTTTTGGGAGCAAGTGCATCTGGCTCAGGGTTGAAAAAGATTTCTTAAAAAAGAGACAGGGACAGCTGGAATCTTGGTAGAATAAATGTGGCTACTAATGCCTACTTTGGCTACTGATGCTGGAGAGAAAGCAACACTTCTGTTTCATGTATTTTTCAAAAGACATACCCTGGTTCCTCTGTGATTTTGCGAATATTTCAATAGCATGTCCTAGAGTGTTTGGCACAGACCCCAAAGCAAAGATAAGCGTACAACAGGGAAGGTTGGTTCAGGCAATCCCTCTGGTACAGACAGTGGGACTTGTGTGCTGTTTCAAGGTGTCTAGCCAGGCTGATGCACGGTGGAGTGTGCTCCCCAAAGTCCCCTGTGTGGAGGTGGCTCGTGTGCAGGTAGGCAGGAGAGCTGCTGTCTGCATGCCACAGGTGCTGTGAGCTGAATAGCCTGGGACCTTTTGGTTTATCATTTCAGTGAGTACCTGTACCTTGTACACAAGAAATCCCAACTACTGAATAGTTTCACATTGCAGACTTAAAGGTAAGTGCATAAAGTTGTCCTCCCTGGTACAAACTGTGAACCTGGGTATCCGAGCAGTGGGTTCCCAGCTGTGGTCACCAACAAACAGAAAGCAGGAAACAGAGGAAGTAGAGAGTGCACCTTTCTCTTTCACTCTTAACAGCGTTTCAGCAGTTGAGTGTGATCTGGTATCTTGTAGTGGTTATTCCCTTTACTAAAATTGGTTTCTAACTTAGTCCTATGTTGTCTGCATCTCAAGCACACCAAATGACATACTGACAGCTTCCGTTATTTAATGCATTAGGATATATAAAGACTTGATACACAGGGAGGTTCAGAATGATTCCCGTAGCGATGAGCAATCCTGCAACCTGGATGGTCCTTCCCCAGTCAGGTGTGGGGACAATCCATGAAACCTCTGCAGAAGGGTAGAAAATTGAAGAATGAGAAAGCAAAACAGTTCCACAGGACTGGAACATTTTAACCTCCTTTCAAGGTCAATTTCAAAAGTTTGTTGTGTTTGGGGTTTGGGTTTTTTTAATATGATTTCATGTGTGCTAGTCTATGTACATCACTGTTTTATGCAGCTTTTAAATTCAATTTAGTTGTGTCTTTGTTGATTTCAGTCAATGTTTCATTCCATAATTGCAACATTCGCTGCATGTATTTGTCTCAGTATTTACTATTTAATGCTAAATTTATTTTTACCGTATCTCTAGGCTGTTCAGCTAATCACGCCTACCTCCACAAACAACATTTTCGGTTACTGTTTATACGGTCTGAATGTTGTGGTGGTTTGGGTTTTTGGGTTTGGTTTTGTTTTGGGTTGTTTGGTTTTTGGTTTGTTTTTTGGGGGGGGGGGTTGTTTGTTTTTTTGTTTTGGGGGGGGGGGGGTGTGTTTTTTTTCCCAGTTGGTTGGTTTTTTTGTCATGTCTTTCCCCTCCCTTCTTTCTCTTCCTCTCAGTTTCACTGATTTACTCAAACTGTTTCACCAGTGAAAATGCTTTTGACCTCTTTAGGCATTTCTCTAACAGATCTGCCAAAAGACTATCATTATCTCATCTTCAAATCAGTTTTGGAGACCAAATTGATAAACATTCATCATCATAATGTTTAACCATTGCAGAAAACCACATCAGTGGTGTATATTTGGCTCTGACTATGCCTACCTTTATTCTTTTTAAAAATCCATTGATATGCAAACTCTGCTTTTATTGTTCATTTTTATTGCAGTTTACCTCTGTCACATCAGCAGAACTAATCTTATGTTTGTCTTAAATACACAAGATTTAGTGTTATTTGTTCAATTGCATCTCGCATTTGGGGTAAGTTACTGATGGTAGTTAAAGGAAGCTTCTTATCTTCTACTAATAAGTAGCCTTTGGGGCTCCTCCCATAATGAAGTCTGAAGTTTTCCTGATAGTGTTACTTGTAGTGTGTGCTTCTCTTTGAAGAGTTGAGGATCTTTCTTGCTAAAATAAGCGGACTTAGGGGCTGCATTCAGATGTTAGTTAACTTTTCTGTTGAGAAGAGAGTATGTTGGAAATGGTCTCATATGCTGTGGCTACATGTCTTGGTTTTTTTCCATTTTATATATATATACACACACACACATATATATATGTATGTTTTTCCTGTCCTGTGGGTGACTCTGCTTTACAAGGTGATTCTGTTTTGAATTTATTGAAATTGCTCTGAAAGGGAAGCAATGTCCGATCAGCTACCCATCAGGAGTGAGTTGTGATGAATGACTGCCGTATCTTGTTACTTTTGGTTAACCTTCAATTTATTTTTGATGCTCTTTACTAGATCTTATGCAAGGCAAGTGTAGTGCAATATACTGCCTTTCCAGGAGATCCTAGAAAGCCCGATCTTCCGTCAGCTGGGTTAGTGATGCTAAATGCTGGCACAGGCGAGTTGTTTATCTTTGGATGAGCAGCTCTCAGTTTCTGCATACTGCAGAGGCATCAGCCACTTTATATCTGTGGCTTGTGACAACAGCACTGCACTGTTCCTCATGATTGAAGGAAGACTTTTTGCCATCCCATTTTTGTTTGGGTTGATACTTCTCTCTTACTATCTAGGCATTTGGAACAACTTGTATTCTTTAACTTTAGGTATCTGACTGTGTTTCCAGGCATTTCCCACGAGAAGTAGTAGAGACTTCTTGAAGGGTTGATTAGAGAAGGGGTCCCTGACTTCAGCTTGTTCCCTACCACCCCCTGACACACCCACCCATACCTCCCACTCCCCCCACCCACCCCCTTTGGCATATGCAGTTATTTTTTCATTAATATTCCATTCTAGGATAAGAATAAGCTATACAAAAGTCTGATGACGTTATTATATGCTGTTTATGGTACTAGAACATCTAACAAAAAGCTTCATGTACTGAATTTGTCCTTTAGTGCTATTGCTGTAGGCAATAACGTTGCTTGTAATGCAATGCTGCTTTTTGCTAGCGATCTGAATGGGTCTAATCCCATTGCTTTCCATCTGCTCCTTTTCTGAAGTCGAGGACGCAAAGCACCCATGTCACCTCTTACGTATGAAACAATTTCTGGTGTTTTATTCTACCAAGCCTCTATCCTATATATACTGAATCCATGCTGAAAAATCTGACTACTGTGTATTAACCATGTAACCACATAATCGTGGTCATACTTAGGCATACATACTTGTACAGCTGTCAGAATATGTATCCTTACATATTTTATAGGTTTTTCCTCTTTGCTCTTTTGCCGTTTTTACTAGCTAGCATATCCCCATCCTAGATTTAGTGGTTTGTTCTGCAGAAGTTGAAGGGCTGAGGACGTCTGGGTGGAGCACATAAAGGACGTTATATTGAAAAGATTACTTGAGCACTTCAAAACCAGGGAAAAGGTACAAGAAGTAAATTAAGACTAGTGCTGATGATAGAAATTAATCTTAAATGATAGTGCTATCAAATTTACTCAGAGCAGATGACAAGAGAACTTCCTGCACTTAAAATGCTGTCTGTGTTTTAGGTAGCGCTTAATTAAGACTGACAGTTTTGAAACTATTTATAGTGTTGAACTGCTATGCCATTTAGGTTGCCAGCAGCATGACAACTTTTTCAGAAGTATATACTTAACCCCTGAGTCTCTCTTTCAAAAATGATTAAAAGAGCCCCTGTTGCACAGGTGGCTTTTGGAGACTATGCCCAAAGGAGGCTGTGCACACCCTGTTTGGTACCAGTTGTACCTCCTTGCAGTCAGACTGATTGCCTAGCTCTGTCTGTGGTCAGATGGAAAGAGAACGGGCCTACTAAATATCACCTAATGTTGGGCTGGTGGGGCACTGTCATTGTAGAAGCAGCACATGCTTCAGACATGCTTGACACTCGGAATTTAGGAAAGTGGCTTTTGCCAGGAATTCTGGCATTTTGTGTATGCCTCTAGTGTAGGACCTGTGGCTGTGGCATGGCTGTTGTGCTTTGTAAGTTGGTCTGCTCATACACCCAACCATCCGGCCAATGTTTTGCACTGATGGTTTTTGGAAAACGAAGTGCCCACCAGGTACTTCAGGTCAGCATGCTGGGAAGTTGCTGCATGTCTGCATTTGTGTGAGTTTTAAAATTGCCTTACCTTTCATCTTGGTATTTCAAGCTTTGTTTTATCTGTCTCGTGCAGGGATTTGGTAGGTGCCTCTCCTTACTTCAGCACCAGCATTGGAAAAGCCAGCAGTTTATACAAAAACCTGTTATGGGAATAAGGCTGCAAAACAAAAACATGGGAAAATAGCCATTGCACAAATGAACCAAATCTGGATTTTTACCTTAAATCTGTCTCTCTTTCTTTATCTTTTTTTCTAGAATTAAGACTATAAAAGGGTTTCTAGGCTTTAGGGAAAAATACATCCTCTTTGTACTGGAAGGAAATGAAGCTGACACCAGCATGGGTGACGTGAAATCCCCCTGAGTGAGACATCAGGATAGACCTTTTTTGCTGTGCGACAAAATCACAGAATAAGAGAGGCCTCTTGTCGAACCTCCTGCTCACAGCCAAAGCAACTGTGAGATTGGGACCAGGTTGCGCAGGCGGCTTGATCCTGTTGTGTCTTGAAAACCTCCAGGGCTGGAGACAGCACAGCCTCTCTGGGCCCCCTTTCACTGCATCTCTGTCCTCAGGGTGGGAGGAAATTTCTCCTTATATGCAGTCTGAACCTCTCTTGATTTAAGTGTGTTGTCTCTCACCCTGCAGCCTTGCAGTGCTGTGAAGAGCCTGGCTCTGACTTCTAGATAGCTCCCCCCGCTGTGGGCACTGAGGCTGCTGTTCAGTGCCCCTGAGGCTGTCCCTGCTTCTGGCTGAGCAAGCCCTGGTTCCTCAGCCACCCTTCACAGGGTTGGTGCTCCAGCTCCCAAACATCTCAGTGGCCCTCAGCTTGAACTCCTGTTGATCATTGTCTTCCCTGTACTGCGTTGGGACCAAAACTGGATGCAGCATTCCACTCATGATCTAACAAGTGTTGTGCGGAGTGGGGCAATCACTTTGCTTCATCTACCAGCTGTCCTCCTATTGATAAAAGTGATTCTTTACACCTTGGTTTTTGTTATGTCGATTCACCGGTGTGGCTGATGGCTTTGACTCTGTATGGTGGTAGTCTCTCCTGGGAAAAGTTATTGTTGGGAACGTAAAGCGAACAACTGTAGACATCTTCTAGGATCATCTGCTTCATAGGTTTACTAGTCCAGCTCAGCTTATAGTCTGGTGCTCCAGAAAATTATCTTTTCAGTGTAGTCAGTGCTAGAAGTCTGATAAGTACTTTGCCGTATAAAATGTGTTTACTTTAGAACAAACTCCTTCACAGGTATGTGCTGGGAAATCTTGACAGAAGATGAAGCAAACAAACCAAGATTAAAATTGAATTTTTCTTCAGTTGCTGATTTATTGGTCCATTAGTAATTCCTTTGTAATTCCTTTTTTAAGCAATATTATGTACCTTCCTTTTCTGTCCTAGTTGACAGTAAAAGCACTGAAGATGATTGATATGCAGTTATTAATGAAAAATGGGTTTAGATTTTCCTTAAGGGTAATGGACAGTCATCATGACTGGCATTATAGATTTCTTAACATAAATGTGTATTCAGACAGCAGTGAAATAGGATTGCATTTTCTGTTGATTTATTTATTAAGCCTGATAACTTGTTTACCAGGCTGAATATTTATCTTTGGCTCTGCCTGATAGGGAATAGCATCTGATTCCAGAAGTGGTCCCCAGATCTTAAGTTGTTAAGGTTTTCATTTTCCAAAACATGTAGGATGAGCATGCGGTAATTGCTGATCTTAGTCTTGATTTTACTTTTTGGTCCTGTTTTTTATTCCTTTTGTATTTCTGTACTTCTCCTTCCCTCCAGTCTTTCCCATTATCCTCTGTACTGTTGTTTCAGTGCAGTGCTTTTTTTCAGAAATTGAATATCAGCTTTTCCCACTGAGACCACTAAGCGATGGTGACTTCATGTCTCTGGAAAAGAGTGTGTTGTATTTGATAAAGCCAAAATACTCAAACAAAAGTTGCTGCATGTTACTGAAATCTGTCTGCTGGTTTAAAGGATGATGCATGACCTAAAAACGTACTTTTTGCAGCCTTGCTAGTGTCAAAGCCAAGTGCGTGTGGAAGACTGGAATGTGTGTCTGGAGAGTGTAGGCCTAAGCCTAGCCCTTTTTTCAAGTAGTACTGCAGAGGTGAATTCATGCTCAATGCACGGAACTGCTGAGAGGACGTGTTCCCTTCTGCAGACTATCAGACTGAATTCTTATTGCATCTTTTTAACTGTGTTCCCCCCTCCACCCCAACAGAGGCTGCAAGTCGTGCCATAGTCCAGTTTCTGGAGGTCAATCAAAGTGAAGAAGCAAGTAGAGGTTGGATGCTGCTCACCACAATCAATTTACTAGCTTCATCAGGACAGGTTAGTCTCAAACAGCAAGGCTAAAAACAAATTGTGGGGTGGGAGAGACAAAAGCAATAAAATAATGAACTGCATGAACACATGCTAAAAGATGTTGTAACTATATTCTGCTTTTGATGTTAAGATCCTTTTTCTGTTATACTGCCACAGAACTTCTGCTTTAGCTCCTTGTGGTTTCAGTTGCCTAAAAAAATCATCATTTTGGAACTTGAAGTTATAACGTTCTTTTGAATTATGCACACCACTTTTATTGTTCCCCAAAGGCTTCTCTTGCATGCTGCTGCTTAGTGCACCATGAGATGCATGTCACATACAGCACCTAAATCACTCAGACTTTGAACTTGGGCTCCCCATTCAAGGAGGGCAACAGCAGTTGCAAAAAGCGAAGCCAGCGGCAGTGATGAGTGGGCGGTATCGTGAATCTTTACTGCCTCTGCTTTTGGTGCTGCTCTCCATCAGAAAGCTGATCTCTGGCAGCCGAGCTCTGGACAGCTGTGTGGCTTGTTCTTTCTGCTCTATCCTGCCTTTATAATTCAGCATATCATCTTATCTGTGTTTAGTATGTTGCTAGCCTCCGCGCCAGTTTGTCTTTTCTTTCCACTGATGCTTTCATGTTTTCTACTACCTTGCTCCTTATGCCTGCTTATACCTTCTTGCCAAGTGAGAGCATAAATTGAATAGTCCTCCTCCCACTCCCATTTCTACTGCTACAAAGAATAGATAGCTAATGAGGGCTTGGCTAAAGGTCTTGTAATGAACTTGTAAGCTTCCGTTGTCAGAGACTGTCAGTTTTTGTTTCTGTCCTGTGCAGCTCTGAACTGTGGCTGTTAGATGCTGTTGTCATGTAAATAAATTATGATTCTATTTTTAAGGTTACTGTTTAGGTAGGCATTCAAGCATAGATGGTGAATTTGTACTGCTATGTGGACCCCTCACCAAAGGTGTGAGAAAGAAAGAAAAACCAGCATTTGAGTCAACTGCGTTATAGTAACGTGACTTTTTGAATATAGTATTATGTTGAACTGTTTTTTTGCTCTGTTTTCTTTTTCCCCAGAAAACTGTGGACTGCATGACTACAATGTCAGTGCCTTCCACACTTGTTAAATGTCTATATCTGTTTTTTGACCTTCCACATGTGCCTGAGGTAGTTGGAGGAGCACAGAATGAACTACCTCTCGCAGAGCGCCGAGCACTACTACAGAAAGTCTTTGTACAGGTAAGAAAGGTAAAAATAGGCCATGGAATTTGCAAGAGGAATGGAAATATTTCATGTGAGAAAAGTCCAGAAACTTTTCCCTTGAACCGAGTTTTGCTCTTCCTTGATTCTTCACAAACTGATGGCTCTGAGTAGGACGGATATTCCTGGATGTACAGCTGAGGTTAAACTTCCACTCCCCCTGTGGTTTCTGTCCTTGGTAAATATCTCCCCCTCAAAAATGCATGCAGCTTTTCTGCGCAGCTGCTTAAAAGCAGCAACATGTTGACTATTATTCAGGTTTAATCTAACTAGTCCTAGTCTTTGGTATCTTTGGCTGTTACTGATTGAAACAGAGTAAAACACATTAGTACTGATAATAATCTATGAATTAATTTAACATATGCTATTTTCCCTTTAATTATGGAAATAAACCCTGAATATGGAAACAATTTACATAAGGTAACCGTCTGAGCTTGCAGTTACTATTATAATTATCCCCCAGATTTCCCAGGGAGACCAGGGACTCCAGCTGACCTGCACTCACTTTTTTGAAGTTTCAGTTGGAGATCGCAAAGAAATTCCCATGTGTTCTCCTGTTGAAACTTTTAGAAGGAGCTGACAGTTACTATTAGAACGGGGTCAGTGGTTATACTACCAGTTTCATGCATCTCTGTGTAGGGTTATTGTAGCCACATATGCAAAACCATAGAGTTCTATCAGCAGTCATATCCTTCAGGGATTTGAAGGCAGTGCTAAGATTTGTAAGTATAGCATTTCAGAGGCATTTTGCTACCTGCACTACAGAAATAAAGGTGAGCCTTATTCCCACAATTACTAGCTACACTGTCTGCCCAGTAACAGTCACTATATGAAAAAATACCCCTTTTCCTTTTTTTTTTTTTTTTTTTTTTTTGTCTTAGTAATCACAATGTGCTGTGAGCTATCTTTCAGAAACTGCTTTGCGGTGTTACAGTCAGCAGAGTTAAAAAATGATCAACGTTACCGCATAAGGTCCCCTGTAACATACTACTGCTCAGCTCTTTTCTGTCCCTCTTCAAGGGCTGTAAAGTGGTGCTCTCAAATTAGCTGGCTGGAATGAGAGGTTTCAGATGGCTTCCAAACCTCCTCTTGTGGATGCAGACAGCCTTGCAAAGTCTTCTTCCAGTTTTCTGAGAGGGAACCTCAGCTTTTCCTGCACAAGGCAAAAAATGGACATCATATGTCCTCAAAACATGCAGAAAAAGGAGCGCAGTGTAGTAACTTTGGTTGCGTGGCTGCGTTGTGTCTTGTTTATGGTAACCTGGAAGTTCAGATCCAGGTGCCAGTTATCCAGGTAGGTCTACAGTGTTGCTATAGCCTCTCCTGCACTACTGTTTTGGCTGTTTTCATTTGGCCAGGATGTTATGGATGCTGCTCTGCCAACAACCCGTTGATAGCCTTCTTCCTGCATTAGGAAGGGATACAACAGTTTGCTTCACAGAGCCTCTGCCCCACTGCAGCATTTAGACCTGTAAATTAGGTAACTGGCAGATTCTCCAAGGATGACATAACCTGGTATACATACGAGTATGCTGTGTCAGCCTAAGAGATTTAAACTCTGCTGCTAATCTTCTGCTAGTCATTTTAAACTGAACTGGGTCTTGAAATAACCATGTGTTGAATAACCTTGTCTCCAGTTCAAATTATAGAAACGACATGCAGAGGGAAAACAGCGCTTTACCCTTTTTAATGTGTATGCTAAATGGAAGAATATTTCGCCTTTTACTAAGCCTAGGCAAAAATAGGAATGATCAGGGTATTAATGCTAGATGTTTAATGACTTACTATTTCAGATCCTAGTAAAATTGTGCAGTTTTGTGTCCCCGGCGGAAGAACTGGCTCAAAAGGATGATCTCCAGCTTCTATTCAGTGCAATAACCTCATGGTGCCCTCCCTATAATCTGCCTTGGAGGAAGAGCGCAGGGGAAGTACTGATGACCATATCGCGTCATGGCCTTAGTGTCAATGTAGTGAAATACATTCATGGTATGTGTCTTCGTCTAATATTATTTATTGGGCTTTTTTCCTGTTCTTCTTTTATACTTTTCTTAGCTAGGAAGTAGGCATGAAAAGAATAGATCAAGAAAAGCTTCCAGGCTTTTTGTTTGGATGTGTAAGTATTTACATACAGGTAAAATTTCAGAGCACTTGTGTAGTGAGAGAGGTTTTTGTAGCTGAATCTTGCCTCATCCATATTTCAATTAAACATTGGAGGATAGAGTTTCCCCTCATGTTTTGGTGTAGAGTTTACAATAACCAAAAGGAAAGGCTTTCGGTAACTTCAGTAACTGCCTGTATTGAAGAAATATTCACTGAGAAGATGCATAAGTTTGTTATTTTTGCTGTGAGCATTAATTCTTAATGAGGTTTAGTTGGTTTTGGTCCTGTGTTTGAACTAGCAGCAGCAGCCCCTTGTAGAGGTGCAAGGCAAGCTGGCAGTGTCCTGTTTACAGCTGCTTCTATGGGTACCACTATAGCTGGCAATAAAAGTGTAGAGGCATCTGAGGAAGCCGCAGGAAGAGGAACCAGCTCCATGTGTTCTGCTGATGCAGTTTGAGCTATTAGAAGCCCATGAAAGCCCCGTGGTAAATACTGGTGCATTATGCAAACCGGGGAGAGCTAATTTGGGTATTCTGGGAGAAGATTCTTTCTCCCAGACATCTTGCTTTTGCAGGAGGAGGCTGGGTGAGACTGTTATAACCACCACTGATTTGCAATGTACTCTCTGTTATCCAGGACATTGTGGGTGGCATACCCTGATAACAGCAAAACCTGTGTAATACAAGCACTAGGAAATGCTTGAGGGAGCATGGTGTATGGGCACAGAAACACTTGAGTGTGAACCTCCAAGTGCCGATTGATGGAACAGCCAACTGGCTTTTTCCACTGTGGTCCAGCCCAGCTTCCCTGTGTGGTCCCCAACCCAAGGATGTTGTCCCTAGGGCCTGACCCAGGGAGGTTCTCATTTGCTTGACTGAGACCCATGTCTATGCCTGAAGGAGGCGGTCTCTCAGTACTGATGCTCCTAGGAAGCTTACATGTAGCCTGTCCTAGAGCCTGTGTCACAACCAAGTGTGGAGATTTTGAGACACAGCAGGGAAGAGTCTGGCTGCTGCGTGGGTTTGCAGCCCCTACATTTTCCCTGTTGGCTGACTGTTCAGCCAGCTTGCATTTCTTCTGCTGGGTCCTTGTCTTCCCCACCTTGCCATACAGCTTACAGACTGCAGGTTTTGTGCATCCTGAAGGCCAAAATAAAATCATCTCAAGGTCTTAATCCAGCCTGTGAGCTACCAAATGACTGAAGCAGCCAGAATCATTACATTTTATCTCCTGTCTTTTTTTGAGACAAATAGCATCCTGACTGTTTCAGGCATGGCAACTGTAGCGTACAGGGGTATTTCTGTACCTGGTTACAGATTTTGGTAGCTAACATAAGAAGTACTTTAGTCATCATGTATCTTTACAAGGCACTGGTTATGGTCTGCTTAGCAAGGGCAGCTGCCAAGCTGGTTCATGCCAAAGAATTTGCGAGAGCAAAGTGAGATGAAAACCGGTGTTGGAGAGGATATTAGCTGCCCAGGAGCAGCTTTGCATACGAAATACTCATGTTGCAATGATTTAAAACTGTGAACATTTAGGTATGTGGGATTTGATGTAGGAAACTTGGTAGAATGTTTCTAATATTATATTTAGGGATTTTAGACTGTAGGACCACATAGAAGTATTTGTAGTTTTTAAATTGAAATGACTGTTGAAGTGAACTAACATCCTCATCATACATTTTAGCAGTGTACATCTATTGGAAAAAAAGAAACCCAGTTTCTTCACACCCTGGAAACCAAGTAGTTACAAGGCTTCACAAAACCATTTTGACAGTTTATGAAATACGTCACCCTGCTCCCACATACTTCACAGAAAATTTCAGTCTGTGTTTTTTCTTGTGCTAGCAGCGTGTTTCCAATTGCAGTCGGAAAGATGTGAATGGACAGTATCACTTGGAAGCACAGAATAGTCATCAGTTAAGTTATTTCAGATAGGACTTAAAAGGTGGTAGGTATTTTGCCTACATCTGTAACAGCCTTCTGGTGGGTTTTTGATGAGTGTAGAAGGTGTATGTGTATATGTGAAAACGTTATGAAGTGCAATAAAGAAAATAATTGAGTTTTGACTGTGTCGTTTGGCATATTGCAGCTACCACCATTATTGCTTCCCTATAAGCTTGGTCCACAGAGGAGTGAGGCTGGCGCTTCAAAAGATATTCTAGGTTCTTTAAAAAGTGAAATAAAATCCTTAAAAGAAAACCAGTTGGTATTCCCTCTCACTTGTTGATAAAAAAATGAACCTGACTTAAGAGATAACAACGTCTGTCTTACCTCGTATTAGTGGATGAAAAACTGAAGAAAAGTGAGTATTAGTAGATGAAAAACTGAATATGAGCCAGCAATGTGTGCTCGCAGCCCAGAAAGCCAGTCGCATCCCAGGCTGCATCAAAAGAAGTGTGGCTAGCAGGTTGAGGGAGGTGATTCTGCCCCTCTACTCAGCTCTGGTGAGACCCCCACCTGGAGTACTGTGTTCAGCTCTGGGGCCCCCAACGTAAGAAGGACATGGACCTGCTCGAGCAGGTCCAGAGGAGGGCCATGAAGATGATCAGGGGGCTGGAGCACCTCTTCTATGAGGATAGGCTGAGAGAGTTGAACTTGTTTAGCCTAGAGAAGAGAAGGCTTAAGGGAGACCTTATAGCAGCCTTCCAGTACTTAAAGGGGGCCTGCAGAAAAGATGGGGAAGGGACTCTTTATCAGGGAGTGTAGCAATAGGACGAGGGGTAAAGGTTTTAAATTGAAAGAGGGTAGATTTAGAGTAGATATAAGGAAGAAATTCTTTACTGTGAGGGTAGTGAGGCACTGGAACAGGTTGCCCAGAGAAGTTGTGGATGCCCCATCCCTGGAAGTGTTCAGGGCCAGGCTGGATGGGGCTTTGAGCAACCTGGTCTAGTGGAAGGTGTCCCTGCCCATGGCAAGGGGGTTGGAACTAGGTGATCTTTAAGGTCCCTTCCAACCCAAACCATTCTATGATTCTATATTCAGGAAAAAAGTGAAGATGTTTTATCATATGCAAAGGAGCATCCTTTCACTGTCTCATGCTTTGATTTGATCTCTGGGAAGTTTTGTTACTAGTCTAGCTAGAAAGATTTGCACTTGTCTCACGCATGCTGCAAAGTTAAAGTAGCAGGTGATTGAAGGGAGCATCTTTAAAACAGGAGTGCATCCTAAAATCTGATGATAGATATGGGAAAGCTTTCTGTAACTGACCAATGAACTGATGGAGTGTGAGAGGTATGCAGAACGAGACAAAATGTCTCTCTTTGATCAAGATTTATCGAGCAAGCAAATATGCCAGCCAAAGAAATGCTAATGAGAGCAGCAATAAGAAGACATGGTGTAAAGGGTTATGTGTAGGTTTTACCTAACATCAGTAACAGTTTAAGTCAGTGCTTTGTATAACTTTGTGTTTTAAAAGAAAAAAAGACTTTTTAGAATTATTTACAGTTGCCATATTTGTCTTTTTATTCTGCTGAGTTATCCGGTGAAACTTTTTAGGTAACAACCAGTATTTGTCTACACAGTCTCCTCCTTACAAGAGTAAAGCTTATAAAAGCAAGGAAGGGGTTGGCAAAAAAAGGTTGGTTTAGATCCAAAGCCACTTGAGAATCCTACTTGTCTTCGAGTGCTCTGTAATATTAAATGTATGTGATAAGAGATAGTTAAGTAATAGTTACCCTATTGCTGTGATTCTTGCATAAGTTATGCTTCTTTCTGTGATTAATGTTAGTAAAATCCTAAATTTCTTAACTGTGATTTTTTTTTTTTTTCAGAAAAGGAATGTTTGTCAACATGTGTTCAGAACATGCAGCAGTCTGATGACCTTTCTCCCCTAGAAATAGTTGAGATGTTTGCTGGACTTTCTTGTTTTCTGAAAGACTCCAGTGATGTATCCCAAACATTGTTGGATGATTTTAGGATATGGCAAGGATACAACTTCCTCTGTGACCTCCTCCTCAGGTATGCAAAAGTGCTTGAAGGAATGCAGACAGATCACTGTGAGCTTTTTCTGAAAAGATTTCTTAATAAAGAATAGGTGAATAGGTTTGAACAAATAAGTGAATATAGGTTATTATGAAATTAAGATATTAGGACCAAAACATGCAATTATGTGCTTCTCTCTATTTATGAAACTACATTGTTTAACTTTTTATTCATTGGTACTGGTTTATTACTAAATGTTTCTGTATGTGCTTAGAAAGCAGATGTTTAAAACCAAACGGTACTAAAAATTTAGAAAGAATTAAAAAAAATTTTGACTGCAACTAGTGATTTTGGGGTTTGGTTGTTGGGTTTTTTGTTTTGTTTTAATATACTGTCATAATGAAAAATCATGTACGTAAATGTGGTGCATGCTACTTAGTACTGAAGAGATGTTTTTGTACATAAGCTCTAATACCAGAGTGCTGGAGAGAACTCCCATGTTACTATAATTTTTTTTTTTTAATTTGTATTTTCCTATTAAAGGTACTGCTAACCTGCTAATGCATCACAAAAAATGCCTGCCCAAACAAACCTTAGATGTATGATCCATCCATGATTTTATTTTTTTCCATGAAAGAAACTTCATTCTTTTCTTTCTCAATCAGCAAATTAATGTCTGCTGCATTATTTGTGTAAAATCTATGGTCAGTCTGTGTTGCTTTGTTTGGATATGAAGTTCTGAAGAAGCATGCTTAGCTGTTGAAATATATATGTGTGTTACAAATCCAAGACAGAAACTGGGAAATGGTGCCTATGAGTGTACACCTTATGAAGTATACTTGGGTCAAAGATGCTTAGAAACAGTGCTGTAATGGCCATTAATGAGAAGTGTTAATGTTGTTATCTCCCTCTTTTAAGCCATTCATTTTGGGTGCTAGGATGCTAGATTTTGGCACCCAAGTATTTGAACTAAATTTTCTACTACATAGTGTGGTTTTGGGGTTTTTGTTTGTTTCTTTTAAGTGGATGTCAGACATAGGCATGACATTTGAAATTCTTAATCACAGTTAAAATTATTCATAAATTATCTTTGGTGCCACAAAAGCTAAAACAACTGTTAAGGAATTGTTATTGTTCTTGTAGTATAAATGGTGGTTTTGAGTATGTTACATGTACTAACACATTCATTCAAAGCAATGTAATTCAAACTCAGCTGTTTTCCATAACTGTCAGCCAGAGATTAGGTAGAATTTGAGGGGAACACACTGTCATTAGCAATTTCATTTTCAGGTGCAAAAGTCATCCTCTGTTGATGAAGTGTTTTGGAAAAACTCTATCATGAGCTTGCTCATCCTTTAAATCAAAGAATGGGGGATCCCTGACAGAGGTGTAGGAAGACTAGAGGTTTGCATGTCTGATTGAAAAAGGAGAAACCCAAGTTCTTCAGTTGACATCAGTAGAGGTTAAAAGCATAGGAATGCATTACTCCCAATTCTTCCCGGGGTGGCTCTAGAAAACTTGCTAAGACTGTTGCAGAAATGTCTGGGATAAGGTGAACAGTGCACACCAACGTGTGTGTATTTGTTAGCAATTTGTGTATTGTAGAGGAGATGAAAGATGGTTCAAAACATGACTGCTGTTTTGATGGCCATATCTCTTGCTGTTTCTTTCAAGTTTTAGTTTATTTGATCTTCAGATAAAAACATAGTTTGTTTCAAAAACCGATCATCTTGGAGAAGCCTATATATCGGTCAGTGGTGAACAACAGTAATGTATTCTCCCTGGACATGTTTTGGCTCAAACCTACTGACAGAGACTTGTTCAGCTCTATGGCACTATTGTGAAGATGACTGTCACATGGGGGTGTGAAATCTGGACACTGGGCATCAAGCTGCAAAGAAGAAAGGCTTTGGAGCTCTTAATGCAGAAGGACATGTGAAGAATGTGACTTAATAAGAAATTGCAGGAGGTCTGTGAGGACCAAAGAAGCAAGTATGTAATTTCACGTCGATGATGTGAAAGGGCAGGGCACGTGGAGGATTAGTAGAATGGAAATAGGTGAGCTAAGTGTTTCTGTAATGGCTGTTTGAAGGAGGTTCAGCCACGTGTCTGAGCAGAAGATGGAGAATGCAGAATGAGCTGCTTCTAAGGGCTCCCATGATCACTTGTCAGCAAGAAGAAAAGTATAGCTTGTATTGCATGAATGAATAGGAGATTGTAGTCCCCAGCTTTCTCCTGAGATCTATAGAGTTAGTAAGTAATTAAACAAAAGTTTAATTTTTGGTGAAGTAGAAGGAAAACAAGGATGGTTCTAGGGTTTGCAGTCAGTTTTTAGGATTTGGTCTGATGGTGTGTTGCTGGTGGGAAACAGTGGTTAGAATGGGATGTTAGCATTTCCATCCTCTTGCGTTCAAAGATGAGGGTCTGTAGTTCTAATGAAGATGCTTCATTGTGTGCTTTGAAGTGTTAGGCTTCTGCCAAGATACCATTTCATTAGCATAAAATACTAACTCTCAAAGTGGCAGATATAATCTAGGAAGTTAATTATGGATTTATTTAATGACACACTATCTAGGCATCGTGGTTTAAGTCCAGCCGGCAACAAAGCACCACGAAGCTGTTTGCTCACTCCTGCCCCCCACGGTGGGATGAAGACAGAAAATACAATGAAAATCTTATGGGTTGAGACAAGGACAGGGAGGAATCACTCACCAATTATGGTCACGGGCAAAAACCAGACTCAACTTGGGGAAAAAAAAAACAAAATCAATTTAATTTATTACCAATCAAATCAAAACAGGATAATGAGAAGTAAAGCTAAATCTTAAAACACCTTACCCCCACCCCTCCCTCCTTCCCAGGTTCAACTCCACTCCCGGTTCTCTCCACCTCCTCCCCCCAGCGTCGCAGGGGAACAGGGGATGAGGGTTGGGTTCAGCTCCCCACACCTTTTCTCTGCTGCTCCTTCCTCCTCAGGGGGAGGACTCCTCACTCGTCCCCTGCTCCACCGTGGGGTCCCTCCCACAGCGGACAGTCCTTCACAAACTTCTCCAGCATGAGTCCTTTCCACGGGCTGCAGTCCTTCAGGAACACACTGCTCCAGCACGGGCTTTCCCATGGAGTCACAGCCATCTTCGGGGGCATCCACCTGCTCTGGCATGGGGTACTCCGTGGGCTGCAGGTGGGCACCTGCTCCATTGTTCACCTCCACGAGGTGCAGGGGTGCAGCCTGCCGTCTCACCACAGGCTGCAGGGGTATCACCTCCTCCAGCACACCTCCTCCCTCTCCTTCTTCACTGACCTCGGTGTCTGCAGAATGGTTTCTCTCGCATTCCAATCTCCTCCGCCACTGCAGTTTCCCCTTCTTAAATGTGTTCTCCCAGAGGTGCTACCACTGTCACTGATGGGGTTGGCCTGGGCCAGAGGCGGGTCCGACTTGGAGCCAGGGAAGCTTCTAGCAGCTTCTCACAGGAGCCAGCCCTGCAGTCCCCTCCCCAGTACCAAAACCCCACCACACAAACCCAGAACACTAGGTATTTTCCTATCTGATAGCTTCATGTTTGTAAGAGGATTTAAAAAGAAATTTTCATGTCTGTGCTGCTTTTTAGCAAACTATTGAGTTCGAGGAAAGATTTATGAGGTGAATTTCTATGGCAAATAAGTGTATGCTGTCATAAATCCAATAATGTTTGACTGACTTAACAGTATGAAATATGAACAGACAACACGTAAGATACTACAGGAACAGGGCAGTAAAAGTGTGTTCTCTAAATTGATAACGTAAAATGGAAGAGATATTAAAGTGATTTGAGTTGAAATAAACTAGTGCTGCTAACTTGATCTATTGTATTTTCTTTAGGTTAGAACAGGCAAAAGAGGCTGAATCTAAGGATGCTTTGAAGGACTTAGTTAATTTGATAACTTCCTTAACAACGTATGGTGTCAATGAATTAAAGCCAGCTGGTGTTACCACTGGAGTACCTTTCCTGCTACCTGGATTTGCAGTCCCACAGCCTGCAGGCAAAGGTGAGTGCTTTCTTTCTCCGTCTATTATTTTTGTTTGTTTTTTAAATATAAACAACAAAATACAGAGAAGCTGTATACTACACTAACCATTTGCAGTTGAGTCTAGGTTCTTTTACTAAGATTGCATATCAAGTACTTAGTTCTGTTGGTCTCAAAAGTTCTATTTTGGAGTTGGTACCCAAAGAAGAAAGTGTAGAGCTTTTGTCTTTGAGGACTAAAGGCTGAGTCAAACATCTCTCACTGCAAAGCTGACAGTTTCTACGTGGACATTTTAAGAGATTATTATAATGGAAAAATGTACTGATTTGATTTACCATGTTTTAAGCTGCTCTTACTAAACTGATATGAAAGGCTGATATACTGGTTTGACTTCCCTCCCTGTCCCCGATTTGCTGTTAGTTTTTGTCAGCTTAAGCAAGTGTAACTTGTGAGCTGAAGTCTGTTGTTTCACCAGTGTTCACGGAGTGGTGGTCTGTGGTGTGCTTGCAACCACAGTCAATTATAATATGGAGATAAGGTTGAGGAAGTCTGAGGGGAGAAAGGGTTTTATAAAAATAAGTTTATTTTTCACATCCTGTGTATAAAATTAAAATTCATGTAAGTCTGGTATGTAACTGAGGAGTTTTGAATTTAATAGTGACTGTGGACCTAGTTTGTTACTTGGACTTTTAGTGGGATTTAGTAATGCTAGGGATACAAGAAAATTTTTTATGATAGGGTTACATTTATAGTTTTATAGGCTAATGGATTCACTTTCACTGTTTCTCTTGTATGTCTGGGTTCTTTGGACAATGACTTCCTTTCTCTGGTATTGAGAGAGTTCATTGTTCATGTGAATTGTTTTCCCTTTGCACTAAACAGAGAAGGAAGGTGATAGTCACACTCAGAGCTTAATTTCTCCATGTTTTGATAGTAACACCCTAATTTTTGCTTAAGTTAATCAGCTCTTCTGATAAAATAGCATG
This sequence comes from Haliaeetus leucocephalus, assembly GCF_000737465.1. Taxonomy (NCBI): domain Eukaryota; kingdom Metazoa; phylum Chordata; class Aves; order Accipitriformes; family Accipitridae; genus Haliaeetus; species Haliaeetus leucocephalus. The sequence goes on along the minus strand of NW_010972457.1, from coordinate 3,142,811 downwards.
AGAGAACCATGGCCTATTGCAGTCTCCACAGGAATTTTTTTATTTAATTTTCTGGTATTTGTCACTATATCTCAGTTCCTTTTACCTGCTTTTCATTATGTTGGCAAGTTGTTTTTTTATGAAGACCATATTAGCTCATTTTCTTAATTGCTTCTATTTAAATCCTTTTAGTTCTTGAACTCTGAAGAGCTAGTTAAGATTTGGTTTCTTCAGGGGTCCTCATAATAATCAAAGTTAATTTATTAATCTGCTTGATTGCATGGAACAACTGTTGATACTAAATCAGAATATAAATAGTTGTATCTGTCACTGCCTGTGTTCATGTCAAATTTAATAAGCTCTAAATCCCCTTTTCAACATTCTTCATTGTAAAGAAAGCATGTAAAAAATGTCCTTTAAGAAACAAATGAGTGTGACTTATAAGGTAACATTAATATTCTTCCAGTTTGTGAAATCGTTCCATGTTAGTTTTGAAGGAAATTTCCTGTTGCCTTCTGGAGAAATACTGGCAGGGAAGGCGGTAAGGCTAGACACGAAGGTAACTGAATTTGCTTTTAAATTGGACAACTTAGTTTATAAACAATAAAGAGAGTAGCATTCCACAGAGCATAGGTAATAAATCAAGATTCTTTGTTTATGAAAGGGTTTTTGAATCAGGTTAACAGTTTGCTTATAGTTTGTTTGAAAATAAGATTTTGTTGTTAGAGCATCCTAAATGCTGGTTTAGGATGTGTTGCAGGTTCTCACTCTTGATTGTTTTTGTTTTTTTTTTTTTAAATTGTTTTTACCATTAGTTGTTTTCTGTATCATGGGATTTGTCCACTGTGACTTGTATTGTTCCTACAGAAGTTAAAAAATTTGGCTTTGAGGCATCTTTTTAGTAGAATAAAAATAGTAGAATAAGAAAAATATCTACCCATAGAAAATTCTGGGGACCGCAGGGAGCACTCATAAACAATGCATTCTTTAGCTAAATGAATGAGATTTTATTTAACTGGAAGGTACTTGTAAAAAGAAATTTGACCAATCTTTTAAAGATGCGAGGTCTTTGTGTGCTAATATTATAGCTACCTTGTGCTTTACAAGTCTTTCCCTTTATTTTAATTCCCTAATTGTTAACAGTACTGGACCCTGCCAAAGCTTTCTTATTCCCCAGGCCTGATTCCCAAAGCCAACTTTCTGCCACTTTCTGATACCAGTATGGTCATTCATGCCAGTTAATCCAGACCTGAGCAAGAGCAGCCTCTCTGTGGAAGGCAGGCAATTGCCAGCCTTACACTGCCCTGTGGAGTTTCTCTACGTGTAGCTCTCTTCTTCTCACAGGCGATTGCCAAAGAATGGAAGCAAGAGGATAGTTTGGAGGCCATGCATGTAGTCTAGCTTTGAACCCAGCTGATGAGGATTTGTCACTGCTTTTTGCTCTGTTGAGTGAGGGGATACAGATGGCTGTTACTCTAAAATTAGCCTGCCAAATACTTGTAGAGAACAGAGTTGCGTTCTGCATGATGGAGTACAGAACATGTTACTGTTGCTGTAATGAGTTTTCTTATGGCCTGGGTAGATGACAGGCAGGCTTTGTTTTATCTCCAGGACTGTATCCCATTGCACATTTTAACAATAGGTCAGTTTACTTACCTATTGTAAAGAAATGATCTTTCATTTAGCTGCTAGTTTCAAAGATGAAGATGCCATCTTAATGAACAGTAGATTGTAGGATTTGCAGGGTAAGTGATCGTGCAGAGGCTTTCTTGAAGAGTTAGTTTTAATAAAAATTTTGATTATATGTGACATATATTGTTATTTTATTCACACTTATTAAAATGCATGGATCATTATTAGTAAGTGTACTCACTGTTTATGACGATTAAGAACTTTCTCTTTCCTTTTTCCTCCCATCCCCCTTTGTTTCCTGATTTAGGTCATAGTGTGAGGAATATTCAAGCATTTTCGGTCCTCCAGAATGCATTTTTGAGAGCAAAAACCAACTATCTAGCACAAATCATCCTTGATGCCATCACAAATATTTATATGGCGGACAATGCCAACTACTTCATTTTGGAATCGCAGCACACATTGTCTCAGTTTGCAGAGAAAATTCCTAAACTTCCGGAAGTGCAGACCAAATACTTCGAGATGCTGGAATTCGTTGTCTTCAGCTTGAATTACATACCCTGTAAAGAACTGATCAGTGTGAGCATCCTTTTAAAATCCAGCACTTCTTTTCAGTGTAGCATCATTGCCATGAAGACACTCCTTAAGTTCACCCGTCATGACTACATCTTTAAGGATGTCTTCAGGGAAGTGGGACTTCTGGAGGTGATGGTAAATCTTCTTCATAAATATGCAGCCCTTCTGAAAGATCCCACTCAGGCACTGAATGATCAAGGTAGTGTGTTCTCTTCCATTATACTAATACATGTCTTTTTTTTTTTGGCTGGGAATGGTAGAGGCTAGCGCTTTAGAGGAGGAATGAGAGAGTCTCAACATGTATCTCAAGGGCTGAGTTCTGCTGGGGGCTGCTGTGCCATCTTAAAAGCTCATTGGAATTGCTTCTCTCTTAACATCCTGTGAGAAGCTCGAGGCAAGCTTTAATGAAAGGTGCTGTATGAATGCAAAATAGTAGTTCATATTTTCCTTTTTAAATGTTTTTTTGATGTATTGGTTTAATATATGTTACTTAACATGAAAAGAGCGAGTGAAAGAGCAATACATAGTATATACTGTTCCTCACAAAAGGTACTTGTGCATTTCATTGTGTTTAGCCCCAGCTTTGAAAAAATACTATAGAGCACATATCTGAGCTCCTAATAGGAGTATGTTTTCAAGTTTGCAGACTTTTTTATAAGTTGGATCTACATTTTTCTAAGAGCGTTTCAAAAAAAAAAAATTTTTTTTTTTTTTTAAATTAGTTATCTCCAGAATTTAACATCTCAGAGATAAGCTACATAGCTGCCTAGCCTGCAAAGCAAGTGCTGCCAAGTGCCATACTTGCATACGTACACACACACACAGGGGTTTTTGGGGGTTTTTTCCCATTCTTTATTCAAACTGCAATTGAGTTAGCGTGCACCAGTGACACTTATCCAACAATTATGATTTAAAAAATATTTTACCTGGGTTTATTGTCTGAAGCTTTGTTAGTGAGTGGTAGCAGTTGATTAGAGTTAGAAAGCTGTGTTGTCAGCAACTCCATTGAAAAACACATCAGTTCTCTCATTCTTGTAAATAAATGGACCAAGCTGTCATCTGATTAGGGTGCTACCTGGATGCACATGCCCTTGTGTTGTGGCTTGCTTCTTATTATAGTAATTTTAAAAAAATGTTTTTTTCTGGAGTGTTATTCTCTGTTTAAGATGCCACTTGCAGTGTTGGTTCATCTGTTAAACCTGTAGAATCACTGGCACATTTACTGTAATTATTTGAATGTAGTTTTGTGCTTTTGTGCGGAATTTCTCTTTTCAAGTACTGAATACTGAACAAGAACAGATCCTGTTAAGTCTTCAACTATGGTATGGTTTTGTGGCTTCAAGAAACAACAGTTGGGGATATGAAACTACACATACAGCTGCAGTGTCAGCCACTGAGCTCACAATGCTCAAAAGCTTGTTTAAATTCTTGTGTTTATAAATTAACTTTTTGAACGATTCATAGTTAAGCTTTCCCAGGAATGTATGTGTAGACTAAATTTTAATTTGCTTTGGAATATAGTTAGGTTGCATATTCTCTGGGGAAGCAAAGAAAATAAAAGTGTTGGTAGAAAGTATCAAGAAGCATCTTAGAAAAGAGTGATTTTTACTATGACTTTGGCTTCTGAAATTATTTTTTAGGGGATTCAAGAAACAGTTCATTTGAGGACCAAAAGCAGCTGGCTTTATTGGTTATGGAGACCTTGACAGTACTGCTACAAGGATCAAACACAAATGCAGGTAGGTGGAGAGACAGCTGTCAAAATATTTATAAAAAAGTAACTCAGAAAATCTGCCTGGAAGCAAAGTAGTCTTGAGTTTCTATCTTCAGGCAAGTAATCAAACTCACTGAAATACACTTTTTCTCCTGCCAGGTTTTTCCAGAAAAGAGAATAGGCAGCATAAACTAGAGTGCATAAAATAAAGGAGTACAAGATAGCATTTCTTGTTAACTTGAGTTCCTTTGCTATTGTTTACCTGGAGGCAACCACCACACCCCATCACTATCCAACAGTACTATAATAATTTGTAGCAGGGCTTGTAACACAGGTTGTATATTGAAAAATTTAAGCATATAATTAGACATGTAGTTTGCTACTGACAGTGTTATGTCTACTTAAATGTGATTAATAATGCTTGGACCTTTAGTGAAAGATGGCTTTTCATTTTCGAAGGCATATTTCCATTCAGTATGTATAAATGGGGCTCTGTTATGAGTGTCCTTTTCTAAATCAGGCAGGTTTATATTATGCTTCATTAACCAGGACTTAGTGACATCAAAATAGACAGCATGTGTATCTCATATTAGTAAAAGCTGTCTCCAAGACCTTGAAATAACAGATTGAGAAAGGATGATAACTGTTCTTAAACCCTTTTTGTCTGTTCTATTAGACAAAGAAGATGAGCAGGTGGGGGGAAACAGACACCACTGTAAGGAACCAGGAAATTTCTGGCCTTGGAGGCCATGAAACATACTTACTTTAGCAGGGGTTTGGGTTTTTTTTTCCTTTTTCTCAATTCTGACTGGTGTTTTCTTACTTCTGGTTTTGGTTTTGGTTTCATTTAAGTAGCAGAAACTACAATCTGTGACAAATGTTTAAGAAGGAAATCCTGAAAATTGTCCGGCTTGGTTGACAGCTTACTGTTTAAACATTAGTTCCTGGGCTAATGACATAAAGCTTGTAACTTGTTTCTGTTCTGCTTTTGCCTGGGCAAACTTTTTTTTTTAAATTTAGGCCCAGTGTTGGAGTAACCTCCAGTGTTGTCTATGCCATTTCACTGTATCACTTGTTTTCAAGTTCTGTTGCATTTCAGCTTGTGGTTTCAAACCACTTTCTAAGATGGCTTTTGAATTCTGCCCACTGAGCAGTTACAAAATCTGCCAGCTTGGCTTTGTCCACATACTTGATAAGTAAGTTCTTCATTCCATTAGGAAAGGCATTATTCATGGCACTCAAGATAAACCCCGGTTGCATGCCCTTAGTCAAAACAGAAACGCATTGCAGCAAAGCAGAGGTTACTCCAAGCTGATGTTTCAATTAGTTATATGTTCAGTCTGTCATGATTGCGTTTAGACCATTTTGTCATGTTGCTTATGATAACGCTCTGGATGACACTGCCAGAAGCTTTGCTGAAGTTGAGATGTGTCTCCTTTGCCACTTCCCTTTTGTCCACCAAGCTACCTTTCCTGTCAATGGAAAGGAAAAAAACCTTATCTTTGATTTACTAGATGAATCTGTTCAATGATGAACCAAGAAGCAAGTGAATTAGGCTGAAATAAGAAGGTTTTAGAGAGGTATTGGTATAGATTACAGATAAATTGCATGAATCAATTACACAGTTGTACATTTATTGCTCAGCTTTGGTTTTGTCATGTAAGAAAAGGCAGAATTAGAAATGAGTCAGAAAGGAGTGGCATGAAGGTACATGTGGGGGCTTCCATATAAGGAGAAATTGGGAAGTGTGGGGTGTGGGAGAAACAAACCCAAACCCCCAAAAATTCAGGATTGTTTGATTTCTAAGGATGAATGAGAGGAGGTGGTGTAAGTATGTGACAATAACATCTCTGAAGGACTGGAATTGCCTCATATTTTAGAAGCGGCAGGTCTTGCTTCACAGAACTGGACTATATATACCTGTGTGGTGTCAGGGTCTGTGGTACCTGAGCATTGTGCCTGTGAGGTATGGGTTATGATCGGACCGTGGTAGCATCCAACTGACTTGTGACAAATCCTTTGCCGCTGTTAAACAGCGTTCCTGACCTCACCTAGGAAGCTTGAAGCAGCTATCAGTACCTCATTGCTACTTCTTGGTACTGAGTTAGTCTCTGAGTATCCACCAGAGAAACAACAGAGGGTAGTGTAAAATGCATCAGGACTGTGGGATGACGCTACAGATGTTGTTTCTGAGGACTCCTGGGTAGTTCAAGGGCCTCATTTTGTCAGTAGCACTCCAGGTTCAGGAGTATGACAGGGCTGTACAGGAGGAGTTAAGAAACCATTTCTTGGAGAAGTTGTGGTTCCTGTCTGTGCAGCGTGACTGGGATGTAAGCCCAGTGGCACTGTATCCAGATGCCAGCAGAGGTTTTAGGTCATCACAGAGAGGCATAAATAGGTATTATGCAGCCTTGCAGTACTTCATACCACACTCAAAGCTTGTTTACTGATCTTAAACCAGTATCTCTGATAAGGTTTCCTGAATATTGCATAACTGATAACTGAATTTCAAACAAGAAGTTTGGGTGTCCAGACCCAGACAGGTTCACTGGATGGTCGAGAATCTTGACTGAGAGTGGGAGAAATATCAAATGTTACCTCAGTCTCTCTGAGAACAAGAGACCTGACCGCTGAGGAGATGTGCTTTGCCTGTAAAGGGATGCAACCAACTTAACTGTCCCAGGGTGTGAGGCTTCTCCTTTTGCCTTAGTCCTTGTCTCATCCAAAGAACATCAAAGAAAGCAGGAGGCAGGAAATCAGAAATGGATAGAGGAACTAAGGTTTGTATATGTACATTAGAGAGAATAAACATTGTCCTGACTAGCTTGTTAATCCTGAGCTTGGTCATTTGAACTGCTCTTTTAGTTTATGGTCACAAGGAAAATGATCCCTTTTGATGCAGTATAGATCCATTACCTACCCTGTTTTCATCTTCAGTAATTAACATAGGCAGTATTCTAGGTGCTGACACTGTACTAAACAAACACTATATGTGCCATATATATTCCAGTTTGGGTTTTATGATGTTTTCAGAATCAATATTGCACATGGGTTCTTCTGAGTATCCAGTAAGCTTGAGAACCATTATTTGACTTAGGCTTTATCTCTACAGAGAGAGGTCTTGCCACAAGAAAACTTTTGCAGGCTCTTACAAATCTTGTGGATAGACTGAACTGCTTCTCAGCCAGTGCTCCCAGTTTGCTTGTCTCGTCCAGAAGCAGCCTAGTTATATTTTTGGCAATGAACTAAATGTAAAATAAATGCTATCCTTAATGAAGACAGCATATAGTCTTCACTAAAGATGGAGGGTTTGCTCTATTTTTTTCTTTGTTTCATCTTGTGACTCTCTGAGCTCTAGCATGAAAAGAATAACTACTGTTGGAGTAACAGAATTATTGAGGAAATTCTTAGAACTGACCTGCATCTTTGTACTCAACACCTGTAGTGAAAAATATTGTCAGAAGAATATTGTTCAAGTTCTATTTTTGTTTGTGGTAGGAGAGGAAAAATAGTAATAAGTCATTAAACATCCGTAGAGCTAAAATCCTGCCAGTCAAGCTGTAGAAATGAAAATAAACACCTTTCATGTTTTGTTGTTGTCATTATTTGTTACTGATTGTATTTTTCATACTCCTTATGCGCTTATCCCCACCACCCCCTTTCTGAGTAGGTATTTTCAGGGAGTTTGGTGGTGCGAGATGCGTGCACAACATAGTAAAGTATCCCCAGTGCCGACAGCATGCCCTGATGATCATCCAGCAGTTGGTGTTATCACCTAGTGGAGAAGATGATATGGGCACTTTGTTGGGACTGATGCACTCGGCTCCACCTACGGAACTGCAGCTGAAAACGGACATCTTAAGGGTAAATGAAGTACTGCTCAGGACTCTTGCTCCTAAGCACTGTTTTAAAAAGAAAACACTAAGAAGGGGATTGGATTGGATAGATTGTCTCTGGAGTTGAAATGCGTACATTTGATGCATGGTTATTATTTTCTTCCATCTGTCCATGGCAGGTTTCAGAATCAGAGATGAAGGCTAGTGAATGAGTATGTGTTTTTAGTATCATCATTTGTAATCAGCCTCTGTGGATAGGAAATGAGGTTCTACAGTAACAATAATGTTCCCTGGCAGAGTGTTATTCAGTTAAAAATGATGAGAATACATGGGGTAAAAGAGCAAGCATGTAACACATAGGTTTATTTTCAGTGCTGGCATGCATTTTCCTGTGGCAGACTTACTTTATTTCACCAATTAGTTAAAAATGCTGAATTAGTTAATATAAATGTAAATCATAGGGACCATAGTAGAAGATAAAGCCGAAGAACTTGCTTAAGCAAAATAGTGGAAAGGTAGGAAAGTAAGGCTGTGAGTGGAAGAGGAAGAGAGAAGTCTCTCATCTGTTTTCTATCACATTAGGTTTTTTGACTGCTAGTCTAGACCCACAATTTCTTCTCAGAATAGCTAATGGTTTTTTTGGTAAATTGACATAATACTGTTATTTTAGGGTAGAAAAGCTGAGGAAAGTAGTAAGTAAATGAGTCTTACCAGAGAGAACTGAGACATCTAGGTTCATTTCTGTTAAAAGGAGCTGTAATATTTCTCTGGCAGATGAGCAGCTTCATATTATTCCAAAAGACAGAAAGGAAAGCTAGTAATAAAATGATTCATTTGACATGTTTTGTCTATCAAGGTCTCCAGTCATTTTTGAGCATGTTTCAGTCACGATACTTAAGGGGAGAGAAAGGATACTGCAGTTCCCTAATAGATTTAACATCCAAGGTCAGGGTTTCTGTCCTTGATCTGACCTGTTGTATTTGTCTTCCATTGGTGCTGTTTTCAGAAGTTTTGGTTATGAAACTGACAACCCAGAATGGTGCAGTGATGTGTCTCTTACTGTTTATCCAGGCTTGGCAGGAAATGAGATACTGCCTTCAAAAGAATGACAGTCTAACTATTTGACTACCCATCTTCTGAGTGCTTTAACACACACACACCCCCCACCCCCCCCCAAAAAAAACCCCAAAAGCGTGATTCTGAAGAAGTAAACTTGGTCGCAAAAGATTCCCCCCACCCCCCTAGCCTATTTTTCTGTATTAATAACATTTTTCTGTTGTTTGTGTTGCTTCATGTAGAGAGACTTTCTTCTACATTCCATATTCACATATGGGTCAAACTTCCCATGACAGCTGGTTTTTTGTTTGTTTTTGGTTGGGTGGATAGGCTTCCCCACTCCCTGATTTCACAGATAAATGAGTATTATTCTCTAGTACCTAGATCTGTCTAGTTTCCACTGTATATACTGTGGCTTTGTATTTGTTCAGCAAGTAAGGTTTTATCCATTTTTGTTTCTCTCTCACTCTCTCAGGCTTATTTTTGAACATCAACTCTTAAAGTCAAGTTTCACTCAGTTCAGAGATTTATGGGTTTTGTTATAGAGGAAGGGTAAAACTAAGTGGGGTTTTTTTGGCTAATTCTTTGCTGCCATTGTTATCTTGGAGTGCTGTTGTGGCTTTGTAGCTGCTAGGTGCTTATGCATTGTAGATTTCTGGGAGACCAGAAATGTTAGGATGTGTTAGGATGCTCCAAGGTTTAGATTTTCTTAGTGCTACAGGCAGTTGTTTGCCCTCTCTTGTTTGAAATTGTTTGTGAAGTATGATGGCAGAGTAGATTCCTTTCTAATAGCTATATTCTCTGCCTTATCACTAAAGGAATTACCTGGGGATTTTCGGTTCCATTCTAGGCTTGGTCAAGTCTTTTTTTGCTGGCAGATTTATTTATCTCCTTAATTTCTTATTGCTAAATTAGGGGCAATGCTTTACTTTTTCCCCCACTCTTTATTTTGTAAGCTCTTGAGAATGGGGACTCTTGCAGTACAAAATTGATATTTGGAGACTTCACATGTTACCAAATTCTGACAAATGACATGAGAATTTTGCTAGCATATCAAACAAAAACTTTCCTACCTTTTTTCAAGCTGTTTGTAATGCTGCTGCTTTTCTTCTTCTTTGTTTTGATTGTTTGTTTTGTCCATAGGCCCTACTGTCAGTGCTGAGAGAAAGTCACCGCACAAGAACTGTTTTTAGAAAAGTTGGTGGATTTGTGTATGTCACATCTTTACTTGTTGCTATGGAAAGATCTTTGTGCTCGCCGCCTAAGAATGGCTGGGAGAAAGTAAACCAGAATCAAGTGTTTGAACTGCTTCACACTGTGTTCTGCACATTGACTGCAGCAATGCGCTACGAGCCAGCCAACTCTCATTTCTTCAAAACAGAGATCCAGTATGAAAAACTGGCAGATGCTGTTCGATTACTTGGCTGCTTCTCAGACTTGAGAAAAATAAGTCCCTTGAATGTCTTCCCTTCAAATACACAACTATTTCAAAGACTTTTGGAGGATGACCTAATATCCCTGGATTCTGTGTCACCTACACTAAGACACTGCAGCAAACTTTTTATTTACCTCTACAAAGTAGCAACAGATTCTTTTGACAGGTATGAACTTTGCTTTTTGGGTTTTTTGGTTTTTTTTTTTTTTTCCCCCTCTTCCCGCCCTACCTGCCCCCACTCCCACCCTGGTGTTCCCCAAAATAGTTTTCTTCAAATATGTTCATTGCAGGCTTTTGTATTTCCATTTTAATCTATTTCTTTGTTCCTTCACTCCAGTGAGAGGAATATAAGGTGTCAACATCTGACCAAATATTGACTTAGCTTGCTGGTGTTCTCCAGGGTATGCAGCATTCTCTCTGATGTTGAATGTTTTTGTCATGACAGCAATTAAGATAGAGATGTCAGTATATGGTTATATTTGATGTGTTGAAGCAACCTGTTGGTTCATAGGCACACTGTCTGGTTGCTTTATCATACAGAACTACTAGATTTTTATGCTTTTATTAAGTCAAATGAAAAATTAGTTGTTGAATGTCACACCTTAACTTCATGTTTTCTTTGATACGGGACTGTAAAGTAAGTAATTAGATAATATCATGACGAAATTAGAATCCTAGAATCATTTAGGTTGGAAAAGGCTCTTAAGATCATCGAGTCCAACTGTTAATCTAACACTGCTAAGTCCACTACTAAACCATGTCCTTAAGTGCCACATCTACAGATCTTTCAAATACCTCCAGGGATGGTGACTCAACCACTTCCTTGGGCAGCCTGTTCCAATGCTCGAATGATCCTTTTGGTGAAGAAATTTTTCCTAATAGGCAATCTAAACCTCCCCTGGCACAATGTGAGGCTGCTTTCTCTCATCCTATCACTTGTTAGCCACCTCACTACAACCTTCTTTCAGATAGTTGTAGAGAGCGATGAGGTTTCCCCTCAGCCTCTTTTTCTCCTTACTAAACCCATCCAGACTAGACAGCTTGTTTTAGATGGATTGGCATGTTCTTTAAAGTTCTAGCTAGTCTGTAAGTTATTGTTTTCTAAACTTAACCGGGAGACACTCCAACAGTTAAACAACTAGAATTTAAATTATACTTGAGATTTGAAATGAACAGTAATGTGTGTCTTAAAATTGATTCAAAATGACAACAAAACATACTGAAGTATGTGTTGAAGATTGACTTGTCCTAAAAGTACTTCTTGCCCATAATTTAAGGTACAGAAAAGTAAAACGCAGACCTAAGCTTCATATCTGGGACCTTGGAGCTTCTTCACCCCAGCTATTTAATGCATATGACCCTGTTTTAGTAAGACAGGCCACCTAGTTAGTCAAACACAGCATCTGATTTTCCAAGTGTTGAAGCTGTGGCTGTGTATGTTGAGATATTAATAGAGCTGCCAGTTGCTCAGGCTTTCTTAAACTAGGTGACTAGTAAAGTACAAACTTCATGTTTTTCTTGATGAACACCTCCAAAGCAGCAAATCTTAATGCTTTTCTCTTGTTTAAAAAAAACGAAAAACAAATAACAAAAAAAATACCACCCCCCAAAAAAACCCAAAAGCCAAGTACAGAAATCAATTTACTTGATCTCATTTTAAATTAAAGTATTCAGATAGGAGGAGGAAAATGTGTATTAAGAATGTGTTGCACATACTGTTGAAGTTACAACACTGGCTAGCAGTAGTCTGAGGAATCAGTGGGGTAAGTAAATCCCATGGTGTTGTTGCATAAGCTACCTTGTTAAGTTACCTTTTTTTTGCTGTCGTCTTCAGTGACTGCATTCTTTCTTCTATCATCATTCTTTCTAAAGTTTACATTGATTTTATTTCTGACCCATGTTGGTTATACTTAATTTACTGAGGCTTTACTTTCTCCTCTCAATTTCTGCTGTTTAACATTGAAAGATGTTCTGTTTTGCTAGTGTGGTCATATCAGTAAACCTCTGTGGAGTAATGAATAAGCACTGCAGAGTCATGCCATAAAACAAGTACATGCTTTGCATGTCCATGTGTGTACCTGATCCGTGTTGTTCAGTAGCGTCCTTTGTAGTCCTTGTTGTTTCTGGAAAATGGATCCTAGTAATGATTTTATTGGTGCTTTTGTAGAACTAACAAGCTTATGGCCTCTGGTTTCTTCTCTAACCTCTCTGTCCTCCCCCTGTCTGTTTTGTCTGTAGTCGTGCAGAACAGATCCCTCCTTGCCTGACAAATGAGACTTCTCTCCCCTCTCCCTGGGGTACGCCAGCTTTGTCCAGGAAAAGGTACCGACCCTTCAAAGAGAAGTTGATCTTGCGTCTGATTTCTCTCTTACTGTTGTGTTTCTTAGTTTGGGTTTGGTTTTTTTTCTCTCAAGTTGCTATTTTTTTCTGAGGTGTGCATTTTTCACTTGTGTGTTTACTGGATAAAATAAATGCAAAGGTATGTTTCATAGTGAATCCTAGGTAGTGATGGTAATGGATGAGATCAGAGATGTCTCCAGACTCCTGAAGCACTTAAGTTCATAATTCAAAACCAAATAAGGTCAAGTATAAGGAATCTAAGGGAGGCATAAATTACACTTTCAGGAGCAGTTAAAAGAAGTTCAGACTATGCTATTAGATCAATTAATACAACAGGATTTCTTTTTTTTTTGACTGATTTTTCAAGAAAAGGTACTTTCAGTAGGAAGGTGGATAGCTTGTAAAGGTGCTCATTTGTTACTAATTACACAGAATAAAAAATAAAGAATGAACCTGTCAGTACTTAACTACCAAAAGATTTAGAGGCATGCTAAACTAAAAGGTTTGGAAAGAAAGCACAAATGGCACAATTCAGAAATCCTTGCACCCACTTCCCCTCCCAAGCTACTAGTGTCTGGTAGATTATTTTTTCTTTAAAAAAAAAAGAAAAAGTTTACTGATTCAACAACAGTGTCACTTACAGACCTGTGCAAGTCATGAAAAGGAGAGTTTTCCTGGAGCCCCAGGGAAAGGGGCAGCCATTTATTATCTGAAGATGCAGATTAGGCAGAGATTTGCTTTTGAAGGCTAATAAGACATTTGAAAGACTGTGTGTTATCTAAGCTGCAGGTGCCATGTGTGGAAAACATGGTCATTCTTGCTTGGTGTACAGCTTAAAGTTCACAAGGTTCATGTTTGGAATGTAAAATATTTGCAAAAGGAAGCAACCAAGGCTGCTTTTGGAAACTGCTTTGAAAGGAAATGTTTGTACTCAAGCAGGCTAGTAAAGAGAAGCCTTTTTCTGTCTTGCTGAGTGACGTTATGTGAGTCATACCTGGATATTCTGCAGGGACTGGCTTGGACAAGGCCACTTTCCCAATAATTCAGAGCCTCTTAGACTGTCATTTCTTTTCTAAGAACACTGAGGCATTTAGGAACAAACATAGCAGTTGCGGTTCACAGAGAAAAACCTTAGCTGCCAAACTCCTTTCCCTCTCATTTACTCTGAAGAAACTTGAAAGAAAACAGCATTTCCTGTGGAGGCTTTTTACAGCTTCAGCCCCGGTATTAACCTCTAGCATTATACATTGCCCTTTCCTTTACTACATTTTGCTGTTCTCCCAGGTGTAACTGGCATGGCTGCTCAAGTTCACTGAATTACTCAAATGCACAGGTATGCAAAGGCTTGCAACAGAACACACGCAATGCCTGCCGAACAGGAGCTGATTCCAGGGTGTGATGAATAAAAAAGTGCCAGATGGGTAGCTGATGCAGCCTGGTAATTAAAATGTAAATAGACGTATTATGAATATATATGTTAGACTTCCTTTGTTTGTTTTCTATAGTACTGAAAATGCAAGCAGTTATTTGAAAACCGTATGGTATAAGGTGAGATAAAGATTGGATAGTTTAAAAAGTCAGTATCCCTGTGGGATGCTTTGGGCAATTCAGGTAAGCACCAGTACAGTAACGTGGCTACTTGCTGAAGGTAAAGGAGTGTGTTTGACATGGATCTTCACAACTAGAAAAGGCCTTTGGGTGATAACCAGTTGTATAAGACTCAAAGCAAAAGTGGACAGAAAGAATGATCATGCTGGCCTGTGTCACTTTTCAGATCCTTTCTGTAAAAGCTGGTTTTCCAGTAAAAAAATAGACAGGGCTAGGCTTTTCAAAAAGTCTGTTTGAGCAGCTGTCTGCTTTCTCACGGTTGTGGTTGTTCAGCATTGTGTTTGTCATTCCTAGTGAATTCAGTGCCAGTAGCTGGGATCTTCCGACTTTCAAAAATAAGCAACTTGGGTTTTGTAGTCCAATATTATTTGATTTTCTTTTTTTCTCTTTTTAAATGTCAGATACGGTCAGATTCTGTCAAAGTTGACTCTTCTGAGAGAAGTGTTTGCTCTTCTCTTATTGTTTTCTGTCTCCTTTACGTTGCTTCCTGGGGATCTCCCTTGTTGCTGTGGCCTGGTTTTCTGCCTTTTGACTCTCAAGACAGATGCCTGAGGGAGAGCCCTGTGTTGTTTGGCTAAAAGAGCAAGCAGACACTGTGCACACAAATAATTCTTATAAAAAAAAATAGTACAGTTCTGGTTTTGATGCACACAGTCTAGAACAGTTCTGGATACATAGATATGCTAATATTCTCTCTCAGACATGCCTGCCACTTCTCAAAGCTGTATTTCCCTGAGGAGTGGTGCCCTCCAAGTGTTATCCTTTATGTAAACGAGCGTAGGTAGGAGTCCTCCAGCCCATGCATTGGGATGGCGGTACATAGGTGTCCTCCCTGTGACCTGGAATACATTGTTCTTCCAACCCTCCTGTATAATTTGAATCAAGAACTACAGCTTTGCCAGCTGTTTGATTGCTGTAAATTTTGGCAGGAAAAACTTGCCTTGACAGGGTGGTTTTTGGTTTGGTTTTTTTGTTGGGTTTTTTTTTTGAGAGGATGCTTTGGGCCTGACAGGGTGAAGTACAGAGTAGAATGTAGCTTTAAAATACTGTTAGCCATTTATTTTACAAAATTTGGATGGTGGTCACTCTTGGGGAATGATATGCGGAGGGTTTATCTACAATACTTATTTCTTTCCAGACGAAAATGGTGTTATAATTCTCATCAAGAGTTGTACTTAATTATAAAATTTCAGTTTGGAATTGTCTTCAGTTTTATTTTTTGTTAAATTAGACAGATCTATGTGTTGTCTTCAGTACACTGCCTTTTTCCATTGTCCACTTCCTCCTTTCTTCTCCCTTAAAGGGATCATATAAAGAATGTATAAGGATGGCTAAATTAATTTATTGCACGTTCTGCACTGACCGACAGACCTGTAACATTCGCTGAATACTTTGGCAGGATTTTGTAGAATCTGGGTTTTTTCCTTTCCTAGAGAACTCTTCTTGAACTGTTCTTTTTTGTTTGTTTGTTTTGATACAAGTACTCCTTATATGGAAAAACTAAACATGGAAGGTATTTTTAAAATTATGTGAAAAACTTTCAATAACATATGCTTTAGGGGCGTAACTTTTACTTAAATTGCTGACAGAAAAGCAAATTGCCTAGTCTTGACTGTATCCCCTTTTCAGTTTGTATGTAATGTGGAAGTCCAGGCCTTTTGAGGCCAGGATCACATGCTTGCTCGTGGATCATACTGAGCAATGGCTGGGGTTTTTGTTAGGCTCTCCCTGTACTAACATGTTATAATGTCACAGTTTACCTAATGAGGTGAATGAGATAGTGCAGATCAGGATGCTTAGAAGTAAAATTTGTGCTTAAAAGTGGACAGAAGCTTGATCTTCAGGAATGTCTTGGGGAGTGGAATTTCACTAGACTGAAAAGCATTCTTAAATTCAAATAGATATTTAGTTTTTAAACAGTATCCTGTAGAAATTGCATTGAGACGCTCAAGGTGACATTGGAAAGAGGTAGCAGTTTTCTTCTTCAGGTGAAGAACAGTGCTGTTAGGATCCATGAGAAACAATTGCCCATGTTTCAATCTCTGCATTAAGACAGGGAAAAAGGGTTGAGATAACATCTCTCTATGACGGTATTACCAGTTGTTCTGCCGTTCTTGTCTCCTTAAAATTAACTGGAATTAATGAAGATTTCTCTACCTGCCAGATGTTTCAAATGGTGAGTCTGCTAGAGAAGTTTAGGAAATTGATGGCTAGAGTTTGTAAAACATGGGCAGATTTTTTTTTTTAGTGGTTGATTACAATAGAATCGCCACACTATTTCATGTTTGCTGTATTAGCTGAATGAGTAAAGCATCAGTAATTTCATCTTTCTTCAAAAACCCTCTTTTAAAAAGTGCTCTTGGATTGTTCAGATGCCAAGGTGTTGTTGATCTGCCATGAGCATTTTCAATAGGAACACTTTTGTTGGAACATTATTTATCCAGCCCATTTTCCTGCCAGCGCAAGAAGATTGTTCTGTACTTCCTAGTGTCCTGTCTTAGGCTAAATAATCCATTGCCTCAGCCTTCCCACACAAATGACATTTCTTGCTGGGGGTTGTGTGTGTGTTTGAGATGGAACCTTCAGAATGTTTAGGACAGAATTGTACTTGGAGCCTTCCTCATCTCCCATCTATGTCCTGTTTCTCCCAAGAGAAAAGATTTCATTGTTGGAAGTGCCCAGTGGGTGAAGCACAGCGAGTCTGAGTGTTATTTCTGTTAGAGTTAGGGGTTAGGTAAATCTCTGTCACTGAGAACAAGAGAGGAAATGCCTCTTACGACTGATTTGATAGGAAGAGACTTGTTTTTAGCTGGACTCACTTCTGGTAAAACGGCAGGCATTATTTAGTCTTCAAGAAAAATTACTGCATAGAGTTTTTTCTTTCTTCTTACAAATAAGCATGTATGATAAATACTGTGAGAATTATGGGTGGTTTTCGTGGGGGGGGTGGGTTTTTGTTGTTGTTGTTTTGTTTTGTTTGTTTGTGGTGAGCATGAGCCTTTCGAGCTATCTTTTGCTTCTAAAGTACTATCTTGAAAGTCTATGTTCAGTAAGCTGCTCATAGAATCATAGAATTGTTTAGGTTGGAAAAGACCTTTAAGATCATCAACTGTCAACCCAACACCACCATGCCCACTAAACCATGTCCTGAAGTGCCTTGTCTATGTGTTTTTTTGAACACCTCCAGGGGTGGGGACACCACCACTTCCCTGGACACCACTTCCCTGCTGTTTGTGTGTTGAATCTTGCACTGAAAGAATAGCATCAAGCTGATACCTCTGAGAGTTTCAACAAGAAACGCATCTACAGCTCTCAGCGCAAGTGGTTGCTCCTAAGTCAGTGTGTCTAGGCCTCTTTTCCCTGGATCAGACTAAAGCAGCTTAATGTAAAACTAAATTTCCGTAGCAGTCATGGAAAGACTGAGAGCATACAGAATGCTGGCATGAGCGTACACCGAGACCAAGACCAACTTTCTGTTCTTGTAGGCTAATTAGGGATTGCCGAGAATTTCATGATAGAGCATTTTAATAATCAGCTGTTAATGAAAAGCAAATGGGGAGAAACGTATTCAAAGCTGAATTCACCCCCCAGAACAGGAGCAGTGCTAGCTTGCATGCTGCTGGTGCTGTGTGCTGCCACCACAACTAGAATGAAAAGAGGGAGGCAATGAAGGCAACATTTAAGTTCTTCAAACTGCATAGCACCTGGGGAAAAGATTTCTGAGTTCTAGTATAGTCGAGAAATTAAAACCCTTCCAAGTTGTCTGTGGGCAAACATGTCCAACAGGTTTGAGAAGAGGAAAGCACTTGGTCTGTCTAACTGAGGGAAGAGAAAGGAGAGGGGAATAACATCTATAGGCCAGTTCAACTTTACAGCTGCTTGAAAAATGCAAAGCTCATAATAGATGGGTGTTGTAACCATGGGATGTTTTCTGTCCTGCAGGCATGCATATCATTCTGTTTCAACACCTCCTGTTTGCCCTCAGAAAAACATAGCTGATGTGAAACTCCAAACAGGACCCACACCTGTACAAAGCTCTGATGCAGTCATTATCCACCCTGGTGCTATGCTCGCGATGCTGGATCTTCTGGCTTCTGTTGGATCAGCTACACACCCAGAGGTAGCAAAAAAATTCTGCTGTCTTAAGCTTTGAGAGTGACTGGGAAAAAGGATGGCTCCGGGAAATAGGGAAAACCAATGATGTCCTCTCATTTTGTGCTGCAAAACTAACACATTTCACAGACTAATTGAGTTGAATAACTGGTGACATAGAGGTCTGATAGAAATTGCTTTATTTCACAGGCTTTGTTTTGTCTCTTTCAAGCACTTGGCAACAATGTAATTTTAAAGAAATGTCTGAAGTGGCCATCAGATAAATTTGCAAGCACTGTGATTAATTCATGTTTTCCCTGATGTATCAGGTGTTAACACGTAGTACGAGGAGGATGTGGGATTGTACGTTATAGCTCGATGTATATGTGCTGTTTGAAATAGCTGGAATATGTTCTAGTTCCAAAATTGTACTGCCTGCTTTATAGAATCCCCAAACCAAAACCTCTACTGGAGGTTTCTATATAAAGGATTTGCTGGGCATTTTTTGAAGTTGCTTAGGTATATTTTGTTTGAGATGTCTTCCCTGAAGAACATTGTTTTGTTTGTTTGGTTTTTTTTTTTAAAAAAGTTCCAAAAGCTTACAAGAATTGCTAGACTTGATTCCTCCTCCTTGTCCTCTACCAGTGATAAGTATGGCAACTTTCTGTCTTCAGGGCATTAATTTGGCAGTTATGTTGCATATATCTTAAATATTGTAGAGATTATGATGATGATGGGGAGCCGAATGAAGCCCCCGTAATCCAAGGGGAAATGGTTAGTGACCTGCTACACGATTTAGACACACACAAGTCTATGGGTCCACCCAAGGGTACTGAGGATGCTGGTGGAACTGCTTACCAAGCCACTTTCCATCAGCAGTCCTGGCTAACCAAGGAGGTCCCAGTTGACTGGAGGTTAGCAAATGTGATGCCCATCTACAAGAAGGGCTGGAAGGAGGATCTGGGGAACTACAGGCCTGTCAGTCTTACCTCGGTGCTGGGAAAGGTTATGGAGCAGATCATCCTGAGTGCCATCACATGGCACAAACAGGACAACCAGGTGATGAGGCCCAGTCAGCAGGGGTTTGTGAAGGGCAGGTCCTGCTGATCTTCTGTGATAATGTGACCCACTGAGTTGATGAGGGAAAGGCTGTGGGTGTTGTCTACCTGCACTTTAGTAAAGCCTTTGACACCGTTTCCCACAGCATTCTCCTGGAGAAACTGGCTGCTCATGGCTTGGACACATGTGCTCTTCACTGGGTAAAAAAAAAACTGGCTGGCTGGACAAGCCCAGAGTTGTGGTGACTGGAGTTAAATCCAGTTGGTGGCCAGTCACAAGTGGTGTTCCCCAGGGCTCAGTACTGGGGCCAGATCTGTTTAATATCTTTATCAATGATCTGGACGAGGGGATCAAGGGCACCCTCAGCAAGTTTGCAGATGACACCTAGCTGGGAGGGAGGGTTGATCTGCTTGAGAGTAAGAAGGCTCTACAGAGGGATCTGGACAGGCTGGATCGATGGGCCGAGGCCAATTGCATGAGGTCCAACAAGGCTAAGTGCCAGGTCGCGTACTTGGGTCACAACAATCCCATGCGACACTACAGGCTTGGGGAAGAGTGGCTGGAAAGCTGCCTGGCGGAAAAGGACCTGGGACATGGTTTAGTGGTGGACTTGGCAGTGTTAGGTTAATGGTTGGACTCGCTCTTAAGGGTCTTTTCCAACCTAAAATGATTCTGTGTTAAGTTAATAGGAATAGCTTAGCAGTCAAAGATAAAAGTTCTTAGTACACGCTAAGCACATAGAACTTCTAAACTGACTCACTTCTGCTGGTGAAAAGGACAGGTTAGTTTAACCATTCCTACCTGAATTGTTTTTCTTTACAGTGGTTGTAGTAATCCTTCCTATAACTTGTTACCCTTTTTCATAAAGAGGTGAAAGTGTCTCTTCACACACACGCATGCACATATTTAAGTATAGGACGTTTTGTGTATTTATTGCTAATGGTAGTTTCCTCTTCGTTGTTACGCAGAAGGGCTTTCTTTTACTTGCCTTCTCAGTTTGTGTCTTCTCAAGTTGTGTGCTCTTCTTTTTTTCAGCATGCGCTGGATCTTCAGCTGGCAGTGGCCAATATCCTGCAATCTCTAGTACACACAGAGAGAAACCAGCAAGTCATGTGCGAAGCTGGGCTCCATGCACGGCTTCTACAAAGATGCAGCGCTGCTCTGGCTGATGAGGACCACTCGCTGCATCCGCCACTCCAAAGGATGTTTGAAAGGCTGGCCTCACAGGCGCTGCAGCCAATGGTGTTGAGGTCAGAAAGATAGCACTGAAGTCCAGTTGAGCTGAGGCCTGCTGCCTGCACTGTTGCTGGCTGGCTGTAAATGGCTCGGATTGGTAGAGAGCATAAGTGACCTTGTGTGGTAGTGATCTCATGGGATCCCATTTTATTTCTTATCAGATAGACTGTCTTGCTTCTGTTAATCAGTGTGTAACCCTGGAGACGCTGGGAACTGGAGGACAGGGGAGGAGGGAGAAGTATGGAGCGGGGAAATCTGTTTGGTGTTTTTCACAGAGATTGTGCTGAAGTTAAATGCTTGCTTTCTTCCTGCAAATCTTGAGAGGCTATCAAAAATGCCATTCCTGACTAGGTCCTCAGGAAGAGGAAGCATGAGGATGGATTCCTTGACATTGTGCAATGTTGAACACCTCAGATTGGAAAAGATTTGGGCCAGCAGTTTTATTTAGCGCTTTAGTTTGTGTGAAGGAAATGCAGGAATGTGATATGAGAGGTGTCTGGAAAAATCTGGGGATTCATCACTTTAAAAAGTTGCTCTTTCTGTGTATTAATGCAAATAGGTTTGTACATCTATGCTAGTACTAGAAAAGCAAGCTTGAAAAGTTTATGAGTATATTTTGAACCATTTGTTCAATACCCACACAGTTGTATGATAGTTTGGATTGCTTGCTAGATTCTGGGGAGACCTTCTTGCATCCTTCACATATAAAAAGGGGGCTTATAAGAATGACGGAGAGAGACTTTTACCAGGGCCTGTAGTGACAGGACCAGGGGTAAGGGTTTTAAACTGAAAGAGGGTGGATTTAGATTGGGCATAAGGAAGACATTTTTTACAATGAGTGTGTTGAGACACTGGAAGAGGTTGCCCAGAGAAGCTGTAGATGCCCCATCATTGGAAGTGTTCAAGGTCAGGTTGGGTGGGGCTTTGAGCAACCTAATACAGTGAAAGATGTCCCAGCCCACAACAGAGAGGTTTGGACTAGATGGTCTAGTCTTCCGTCATACAACTGAGTATGACATGCAGCCACAAGAGCTGCTCGGTTCACTTCGGTGGCATGTAGCCGTGTCAGAAATGATTCTGCAAGGAGCACGCTTGTTGGTAGTTCCATCGCAGGAACTTAAGCATAGACACTGATAGCCTAGGTACCTGTAGATACAGATATTATAGTTATCTATAGATACAGATGTTGATACCGGTGGAACCATCCCCCAGCCAAATAGGACACATGGGTAAAACAAAGCTGAGGTCAGTTACTCACTTCAGCCTGTGGTTTGCCTTTCCAGATGAGTTCAGCTTGCTGAATGTGCATCAGTGAGCATCCTGATTTTCTCCTACAGGATGCAGCAGCCTCCTGCCAAGTCTCTGGAATGAAGAGAAGGGAATTGGGAGCTTTATCAAAATTGTTTGATTAGTTAAAATAATGCTAACCTTTGAGAGCAGTGTTCAAAACTTAAATAGTTTCGAATGGATCAGATGTGTTTCTTGTAATTAGTTTATTTTCTTAGTTAAAAGTTATGTTTATTACAATTACTGTCTTTTTTAAAAACGGTATTAGATTTGGTGCCATTCTAGGCAAATAAATAGACAAAATGATTTGTAAATTTTTTTATTCTCTTTCTTAGGGAATTTTTACGCTTGGGAAATCCTTTGAATTGTGGAGCTTGGGACAAAAAGCTGTTGAAACAGTACCGAGTGCACAAACCCAGCTCACTGAGTTTTGAACCGGAAATGAGAAGTAGGTGCTGAAGTGCGAGAAAGTTGCATAAAGAATGCTTCACTGACATCCCCCAATTGCATACTTCTGTAAAATTTGTAGATAAGCATCCATAAAAACCTAACTCCGCCCTGGCTTTGAATGAATGTGAAATCATCAGAACAGTTTGATTGGAAAAAGTTCTAAAAGCAGAAGGAATGTAGTACTTGTATTTAATATATATCCAGTGAGGTAATTGTAATTTTTTTATTTTAGGAACAGTAACTACTAAATATGACAGTAGTTTGCTTTTAAGTCTTCAGAAGATCATGAGTTTGTAGTTATTTAACAGTAAAAGGAAAAATATTTTTCTCAGATACTTTCATGTGCACATCATGTCATTAAGTCTGTGTAGTGTCTCTCATGGGTTCAGTAAGGTGTCAGATAAGATAACTGAAATTCCTACACTTAAGCATAATTCCATTTATTTCAGCTAGACTCAAGAACCTGGCTCATCATTAGCATCACTAGTAATGAGAAAGAAATAGAAAGAATTAAAAAGGAAAAAAAAAGCATAATATACATAATCTGGCAGAATGTCAATCTAATAATTGTTTATCTTAGAAAGAGGTAGAATTTGGAGTTGGAACACCCACTCTGAATTCTTAAATCTGCTTTAAAATAAAAAAAAAAAAAGGGCCTGAGGGAACACCATGATAACTCAGTTTCAATTTTAGTCCTGGAATTAACACTGTGGGAAGGTATTATTCACAATATATTTTGATAGAATATTCACTAGATATCCCCAGATTATAGACAGACACACATACATGTGTGCAGTGGAAATTTTCATTATACCTTTGAGTGGTACCCTGTCATGGAAGTTCATCCGTCTGACAGAGTGCTTCATATTCTATCAGCAATTACACATCAGCTCTGATTTTTCACACTGGAAAGTTACATCTGTTTTCCAGCCATTGAATGAATCAATCTGATAAACTGCACTGAATATCTGTAACTGATGGATTCCTCCAGCTGATCCAAACTTCTCTTGCAGATGCACTCTTTCCTGTATTAGCCATGAGTTGCAGAGCTTGGGAATAGCTGTTCGTGTAGTATAGGAGAGTCTCAGTAAATGGTAATACAAAGAAATTATTGATAAGTTTCCAAAGCACGTGATACTTATTTCTATGTGTCAACTCAGTCATTGTATGGCCAGTTGTAACACATAGCTAAAAATACCTTAGTTGAAATGTTTGAATTATTTAAAAGGAACTAGAAAGCATCCTGGATGGTACTGAATTACAAGCATTAAAAAATGAAATAAATAAACAAAATAACTGAGCTCATGTTACGTCATCAGGTTCAGTACATTTAAAAAGAAGAGAGGAGAGATTCAACTTCTCTCTAGGCCAGTGCTTTCTTTATTTATTTATTTTTAATAGGGTATTATCACAGGGGAAGGTAAACAATGAAAATTGTGAAAATGTGACTCTGAAAAGTTTTTAACCTAGGAAAGAGAAGGCAAAGCTAGCTTCTGAATACAAGTTATATTAAATTTCCTAAGCTAAGCTTACTGAGTCTTTCTGCTTATTGAGAGCTCTGAGACTTTTGGCTCAGAGTTAACTGCATCTGAAAAACAGGAAGCAGAGTTGTTCCTGCCTGTTAAGTCAGGTAGCAGGAACGCACCTGAAAGGGAGCCTCTGCGAAAGGGACACTTTCCTGATGTTAGGTAATGGTATGGCCTCTTGGCTCAGTTTTTTGGCATTACCATAGACTTTCTGTAATACCTTGCTCAAGATACTCATGTCTCTGCCTCAGTTGAATGTTTTTTATAGTGAGAGCAATGCTTCCCGACTCATCATCTTCTAACTGAGAGGCTGAACTGGTCAACGATGATTGACAATTCAGCTATTGCATTGGAAGCATTACTTGAAAAGTCCAAATAAATAGTCTGAAAATGCTTCCTGTTTGCAATGTTGTGTTGTTTCTTGGCTTCTACTGTAGATAGCATGGTTACCTCAATGGAAGGTCTGGGTTCTGACAGCGTCTTTGGTTTGCATGAAGACAGCCACTATCGGATAAGCAAGAGCCTACTCAAGCCAGCAGAAGGGAGCACAGTACCCCTGACAAGAGTGAAATGTTTGGTCTCCATGACAACCCCACATGATATCAGGCTTCACGGATCATCAGTTACGCCGGCGTTCATTGAGTTTGACACGTCTCTTGAAGGGTTTGGGTAAGGTCCTACAGTGCTCTCAAATAACAGGGGGCACAGTGCAATGTTTTCTTACTTTATTCTTTCAGAGAAACAGTTGGGACTTTTAATGGACTGTTTGCAAACCAGAAACAAATGAATTCTTTAAAGAAACAAAACGAATACTTCAAGCCACATAAATTTCCACTCTGTCATTCATTAATGCCTTGAAACCAAATGCTTGCTTGCCGTGTGTGAAAGTAGAAGTAGGTTTGTATCTAAACGTTGATAGTTACCTTCTCAGTTCTGGATTTCATGTGCTTTTTAAAACAAAGGAATGCCAACTTACCCTTGCAGAAACTCATTAGTTGCTAGGATTTACGTGTGACATTTGGATGGCTCCAATGCTCTGAAACCCACTTAAAATTGCTGAAGAACTTGGAGGTGCAAAAGTGGGCAAATTGGAAATACAAGTAGAGCAGAGAAGGCATCTATGCTGAGTCCAAATAACTGGAAAAAATTATTACTAACTGGAGTTGTAACCTGAATATAATGCTTAACTCGTTTTTTTTCTTTTAGCATCTGGTATCACCTTCACTTACTGTTTTTTGCTCTCTAATTAAACACCTGCTGAGTGAGGCACTTTATGAGGATCATGTAAAATGATTTAGCTTGACTGTTCAGAAGATGAAAACATGACACCATTCTCAGCATCTGTTTAAGGAAAATGTTTTGTCGTCTTGGTTATAAAGATGGAATAGAAAAACCTCAAAACACTCATTTTGTTCTGTGCTAAGGGGTAAATACCTCAAAATTGCTACAAAAATTCAGACCCATAGTATAAGGAACAGGTATTCTCTAACTGCCTGCAGACTGCTCTGTAGGCGGAGGCTCGCATATAGGCTGAAAGCCAGTAACTCAGAGAGGGTAGTGTTGTGAGATACGTGCAAGTCGGACAATTGTGAATGGTACCTCAAATGATAAGTAATTGTTCAGAATTTCCCAGAAGCTTGGTTAAAAACCTTGACTAGAAGCTTTATTAAAAGGTTTTTAGTGACACGAACCACCAAAAATGATGACTGTGAAGCCCAAAGGAGCCTGACAAATTCTTGTATGAGATGAGTAGCTCCTCAATGGGTTTTTTTGGTGTCTTTTTTTTTTGAAAGAATCGTGAGAAGAGGTAGAACTGTTGTCCACAGCTGTACCATAATTTCATACAAACAGAAAAACCTGACAGAATCATTCATCTTGTCTTTTTCTTTCCAGACCTTATATTTATACTACTGTGTTTCTTAAATCTATTTCTGTTCTGAGGTGGCCTTTGACAGAGCCAGTTGCATCTTAGTGCACTTGTTCCAGTTTATTTGGGATAACTGGTCTAAGAGTAGAGCCAACCTGGATATTTGGGAGCTCTGCTGCTCTGCATTCTCTTTTCAGCTTTGCAAAGCAAGGATGCAGCACCTGTCTTGCATCTAGCCTTCATATCCAATGTAGTCAGGGACAGACTTTTATTTGCAAAGAAATGGTGCTCAAAGTTCTGTTCTACATGCTTCATAAGAGAAAAGAAAATGTTTTGGACCTAAGAAGAACTTGAAATAGGCTAGCAAAATGAATTGTTACTGTGGTTGCTCCAGGAGATTTGTAGGTGCTAGTAACGTGTCTAGAAGTAAGCCACATAATGCAGCTGTGACTTCATGTAATTTCAACAAGTCACCTAAGAAGGCTGCTATAATCAATAATAAAAAAAAAAACAACTCTAAAAACTTCTTGATCTGTTTTAAAGTGCCAGGGTGTTTCATGAATTCAACAGTTGGTGGACCCTTGCAAGTTCTCTGCTTAAAGAGAACATGCTTGTAACACCAATGGGGGATTCACCCAGAGAAGAACATTTTCAAGAGGGAGGAAGAAGTATATGATGAGAACTGTAATCAAAAGGAAGATAGTAGTGACCAGAACCGTGGACTGCTGTCGCTTTCAAGATGCGTGGTCAAGTTAACTCTTCATAGCTTACATGAGAACAAAGTAACTCCCTAGCTCTGTTGGACAACTCAGCTACAGTATACTTAAAGTAGCCTGCTGAAGTGTAAACGTCAATAAAATGATGATTCTTCAGCGAGTGGAAAAGCCGTCATTTTGCCTCCAGTAGGACAATCTATACAAACTGGAAGCTGAACTCCTGTGGGGTTTCACTCCACTTTGGCTAGGCTGGTCACTGAAATGATCTGGGCTCTTAAAATCTTTTAGTACTTAAGGGAGGTACTCCTTATATCTGTTTCCATTGTGTCCACAGCATCAGTGGCTCTTGCAAGGACCAAATGTAGCTAATTTGGTGAAGTATGATGTTACTGTGAGAGCATACGTACTTCAAATAAGAACAACATAGTATGCAATTACCAGATCCTTTGGATATTTAGCTAATCTGTCTCTTTTAGAGTCCAGAACATCTCAAAGGCTGCAGTGAGTTATGGTTGCCCACAAGGGAGCATCTTAGGCTATGGAGCCATGTGGGTATAAGTCCCTGCACCTTTGCGC
Source organism: Haliaeetus leucocephalus (assembly GCF_000737465.1). NCBI lineage: Eukaryota > Metazoa > Chordata > Aves > Accipitriformes > Accipitridae > Haliaeetus > Haliaeetus leucocephalus. The sequence goes on along the minus strand of NW_010972457.1, from coordinate 3,115,826 downwards.
CAAAGATATATGCTGCCAAAGCTCCTTGCACTGGAGATACTTTAGCCTCACAAGGAGAAATCTTGAGAATTCACTTCTACTTCTCATGAATACATACAGTTAAGGAGAGTGATGGTGTGCTTATGGTATATTTTCCTAGGCTATATTTTGTTTGTATTGAACTCTGGTTATATTGACTTTCATAAACTCTAGTGTGTTACTGGTCCTCTGTTTAACAGCTGCCTGTTCTTGCCAAGTTTGGCTCCCCATAATGCACCTACAAATAATGCTGTTACAACAGGACTTATTGACGGTGCAGTTGTCAGTGGAATTGGAACTGGTAAGTACTTGACTATGACTGTTACTCCGTAACAGCAGTGTTTTGTGTCTGATGTTTAGTTTTCTTATATTTCTCTGTTAGCCATGAAGTGATAGTATGGTGTTGGATATTGTACACTCATAATTGAGAACTTTTTCTGTCCTTTTTGTGTTTCTGTTGCTTTTTGCCCCCAAGTCAATGAAAAGCAATATAAAATACAAATGTGTGATTGCTTTAAAATACAAGGCTTTCAGCAGAAGGTTAAGTTGTAATCAAGAGAAGCGTGTGAATAATGAACCTGGATGGATTAAGAACAAGTTGAGGTAGTAGTGTGAAGACTATAGTAAACATAGAAGGAATTGTAAAGCTGTACTTGTGGCTTTGTTCTGCTGAATTCTTGACTGAATTTGTTACAGGTGTAGTTACACACATCATCACAAAAATCTCATCTAATTTGTTTGCTCTCCCTTATACTTGTCCACTGTGGGCTGTTCACCCTACAGGAACTTGATGTGCTGTGGTGCAAATCGAACATGATCACTTAATTTAAAAAAGGTGTTAAGTCTAAAAACTAAGTTGAAGGTTTACTGCAGTAAGATGGAATTAGTGTTAGGCAGTACTTGAAGTCTGTGAGCTCATTGTTCTGTGGGAGCACCCCAGGAGATGAAAGGGAGTCAGGTGTATGTGGTGGAGAGCTCTTCAACAAAGGCTTCTTCAGTGAGTCACACCTATGGAAGAAGCATCTCATCGTGATATTAGCAGTTTGAGGGCCTGATCCGTTTCCACTTTTTTTGTCTAGGGAACTGAAACTGGGTTGTTCTGACCAAGCACACCTTCAGAGTTGATTTTTGGTTTTAGAATAGGAGGCAATAGTATGCAATTCTTGCTTTGCTTTGTTTTGAAACAAAGCTCCTCTGAGCTAGCTTTATGTGACTTTTCCTCCAAGCTTGAGTCAGAAATGAAAGTAGTAACATTGAAGTCCATGAAGGAAAAGTTTGAGAAAGCACAGCTGGTATCAACTGAGCTGATAGGAAAAAAGGAACAGGAACAAGTAGGGTAGCCTAAGTACTGGCTACTGCAGCTATATAATGGGCTTTGATTTTTGTTTTTAGGTGAAAGATTTTTCCCACCACCATCTGGTTTAAGCTACTCAACTTGGTTTTGTATTGAACATTTTAGTACACCTCCTAATAACCATCCTGTGAGACTTCTTACTGTAGTGCGGCGTGCAAACTCCTCGGAGCAGCATTATGTATGCCTTGCCATTGTCCTCTCAGCAAAAGACCGGTCACTGATTGTTTCAACTAAAGAAGAATTGCTTCAAAATTATGGTAAGAGCTGTGTCATGTCATCAGCTAATCCTGACAATATTGTGGGGATGCTACAGCAAGTTTATTTTGAACCTAGTATCTAGAAGAATTGGGTGTGATGGAACTTTTAGTTGCAGCTTCACCAGCTCCAAATGGGTTTTGACAATGGAAAAATGCAAAATATAAACATTCATGTAGAAATTAAGGAGCTCTTACAATTTCTAAACAAGATTCAGTATCTGCATATAAAGAAAATTTTTTGCGCAAACCCCAAGTATTATAAATTTGAAGGAGGGGATTACATCATTGTTTTTGAAAGGTTTTTGCCTTTTATTTATCTTGTATTATTCATTTTAGACATCATCTCTTAAGGTGCAAATATAACTATCTTTGCTTTGAAGAAGTTTGGAAATAGTAAACCAACAGGTTGTGAAGGCTTTTTCAATCTGAATAGTCCCAACACTGGAGGGCTATTTGAAGGCAATCAGTCATTTGCTTCCTGTTTTAATGCTGTGATCAGTTTTCAGAAAGAGTTTGTAGCTTCATTCAGTATCTGTGATCAAAGGTGGAATTACAGGAAGTGCAGTGAAGATCTAAGTGAAGTTGGTGAGGCCAGTGAATTTGCTGGAGTGCGCTATCGGTGCAGTTGGGGGCTTCAGACTTAGCCATCTCCTGTCTTGTCCTCCATCAGAGCCTCCAAAAATGGTCAGTTTTGACAGACCGTTTATGCACGGTGGCTGTGGAGGAGCTGAGAAGAGCAGGACAGCCTTCTGCATATGTTTCAGGCTTAGCTCTTGTCATGGTTTCAGCCCAGCCAGTAACAAAGCACCAGGCAGCCCCTCGCTCACTCCTCTCTTCCCCAGCCACGGTGGGATGAGGCGAAAATATAAAGGCAGGCTCGTGGGTTGAGATAAGGACTGGGAGGGATCACTCCCCGTTATGGTCACAGGCAAAAGACAGGCTCAACTTGGGGAAAAACCAAAATCAATTTAATTTACTACAAATCAGAACAAACCAAGGATATTAGGAAGTAAAACCAAACCTTAGAACACCTTCCCCCCACCCCTCCCTCCTTCCCGGCTCAACTCCACTTCCAATTCTCCACTCCCGGCAGTGCAGGGGAACAGGGGATGGGGGTTGGGTTCAGCTTCCCACACTTTGTCTCTGCCGCTCCTTCCTCCTCAGGGGGAGGACTCCTCACTCCACCGTGCAGTCTCAGTGGGAGACAGTCTCTCCCACGGGAGACAGTCCTTCACGAACTTATTCCAACGTGAGTCCTTTCCGCGGGCTTCAGTTCTTCCCAGACTTCCCTGGTGTGGGTCCTTTCTGCAGGCCAATCTTCAGTCACAGACTGCTCCAGCATGGGCTTTCCCATGGAGTCATGGCCATCCTCGGGAGCATCTGCTCCACCGTTCACCTCCATGGGCTGGGGGGGGACAGCCTGCCGTCTCACCACGGGCTGCAGTGGCATCATCCTCCTCCGGCACACCTCCTCCCCTCCTTCTTCACTGACCTCGGTGTCTGCAGAGGGGTTCCTTTCACATTCCAATCCCCCTACTCGCTGCAGGTTCCCCTTCTTAAATGCGTTATCCCAGAGGCGCTCCCACCGTCACTGTTTGGGTCGGCCTTGGTCAGAGACGGGTCCAACTTGGAGCCAGGGAAGTTTCTAGCAGTTTTTCACAGGAGCCACCCCTGCGGCCCCCTCCACCGCTACCAAAAAAACTGTGCCACACAAACCCATAACAGCTCTTTACCAAACCAACATGCTGGGTTACAAGTGGTTATCAAAAATCTGTTCCTGCTTCTGTTCTTTCCTTTTGAGTAGCAGGCACTAATAAAGAATTTGTACAACTGTTGTTATTTAAAAAAAAACAGCGAAGCAGACTGTTATAGAATATTCCTTCTTTTCATGATAAGTGGACGTTTGCATCATTAACTGTAGTAGTTTCTCTTACTGGAAGTCAGGTTCAAAACCTAAAACCTGGGAGCTGAATAGCTATAGTATAAGGGAGGAACTAAACCTCTTAAATTACAAAGACACTGACAGTGTTTTCTTGCACCAAATTCTTATAAGAGAGAATTATGTAAGTTTATCTTCATATTAATTGCTTTAGCCTGCACTGGGGCTATAGATTGTACGTTTTTAGTTTGTAAGCCTGTGTTATCTAACTCTTTAAAAGAGGTTGGATTTGAAGAGGCTTTGTCAGAGAAGATCTGAAGGTCTCTGACTACAAAGACTGGTTTTTAATTGAACGGGATACTTTGCTTTACTGGAGTGCCACCCTGTCATGGCTAAGTCGTAGTTGGTGGTGTACCATCAAGTGCTGAGCAGGTAAGAACCTGAAGAACTGAGATGGCAGGCCTGCCAGTGCTGATGGTCTATTGTAAGAGTAAATGGGGTGGTTTAGGGATGTTTCTGTGAGCGAGAATTGTGCTCAGAGGTGTTTGGCTGAGAAAAAGAACTTGAGATTATTTTTGCATCTGAAAGTTAGTTCCAAGTACTCTGCTTTTATAATTTTCCTTGTGCTATTTCTAAAGAAATGAGTGTTCTCTCTGTGTAGGCAGCTGCTGAGGTAAGAGGATTTATGGTTTCTTTTCCTTCAATATAAAAGAATGAAGAGAGTGTGGGTCATTTTGCTTTGCAATGGAGAAGCTAATGCACCTGCAGACTGATCATGCCCTCCGGTATGAAGTCAAGTGATGCCTGTTAGAGAAATTAAAGAATTTTGTGCTGAGAACTAAAGTGTATTTCAACATTCAGAAGATAACTCAGCACCCATTAGTGAAGAAAGACCTGGGAAATGCTTGAAGAGTATAGGTGGGTAAATTGGGGATGGGTGGTCAGCAGCTTGTGGTTTGCAGCCCCTGCAGAGAGGCTGGGAGTGGGTTCCTCTGGCCGCGTGTCTGGAAGGCAGGCATCTGTCTCTGACTGCTCTCACTGTTGCTGCGAGGGTGGCCGATGGAGCCACGGGTGCAGCTCGCCTCGCCCGACAGCAGCTGGTGGTGGCCTTACATCCCAGGCTCCACTGCTGATAGGGTGAAGAGAAGGCAAGGGCGACTCGCTGCGGTTACAGTACTGAAATGGAACAGGCAAGACATCGTGAAGTCTTCATTTTGACTTGGACAGAAATGTCTCAGCCCTGAACTACCCTTCAGTGGCAGCACTTCAGAAAATTAATTTTCCTTAGAACTGCAAAAAGGGAAGAAGAGAAGCCACTGTGCTGAGGCTTGAGTTACAAGTACCCCCAGTCTGTGCTTGATGTGTGTCTTGCTAGCCAGGCTTTCTATTTGTGGCTTTTATTAAGGAAAAAAGTTTTAGGCTTTCATCCTCCTCTTTAACTTCACTTATGCTTTGTAATTTAGCATGATTCTGACACAGATGCTTTAAAAGACAATCTTTTTACTTGTATCTTCTTTTGTGTGTGACCTAATTGTTTAAGCATGATAGTGGCAAGCTTATACTGAGTGTCTGTGGGCAGGTGCTGGGGAGCAAGAGGGGGCTTCTGTGGGAAGAGGCCAGGGCTGCCCCATGCCAGACATGGCCACTTCCAGCCAGCTCCGCGGCAGACCCCCTGCAGGACACAGCTTAGTCCAGCAGCCAGGCTCGTGGTGCCTCTGGGAAAACACATGTAAGAGGGGCGAAACGCTGCATGGAGTGAGGAGTAAGGGAAAAAAATGTGAGAGAAAGCGCCCTGAGGACACAAAGGTGAGAACAGAAGGAGGGGAGGGGGCCAGATCAGAGATCCCCTGTGGCCCCTGGAGAGGACCACACTGGATCAGGTAGTCAGGCCTGTGGAGGAGACCATGGTGGAGCAGGGAAAAGTGTGAAGAGAAAGTCTGGGAAATATGGGTAACTTTCTCTCCACAGTGTGAGAAAAGTGATAAACAGCTCTGTAGGTTTGGAGAGACATCTGTTATTTCTTGCTGACTACTGCTGTAAAAACTTGTTTAGAAAAACAATAAAAGGTCTTTCTGTGACTTGCATGGTGGCATGAGAAAGTTAGTAAAAACTTGAGCAAACTTGTCATTCCAGCTAAAATTTCAGAGGGAGGATAAAAGGGGAGAAGTAAAACATAATTATCAAAAGTCTAAAAATATCCTGAGAATTTTCTTAGAGAAGAATTAAGGCAAAGGAAGAAGAGACCTGTCATTGATACTACCAAAACTATACTAGTTTGTTAGTGTGCAAGTATTTAAGTATGTTTAGCCTGTCAAACTGTGACAATTTGGTCTGAACACTTCTCAAAAAATGTGATTTCATTCTTTCAGTTCTTGTATTTGGAAGTCTAAACTCATTCTTATTAATCATATGACTTTATTCATATCTTGTTAATTGTATTTTTGTTAACTATGTGCTTTCTAAAAATTTGGGTTTAATGTATTGCTGTAGATTGTTTTACATAAAGTCTAATGACATATTCGTCTGTTTTAAGCTTCTTATAACATTTCTACTGGTGCCCACTAACTGGTACTTTTCCTTTAGTTGATGACTTCAGTGAGGAATCATCATTTTATGAAATTCTTCCCTGTTGTGCCCGTTTCCGCTGTGGTGACCTCATTGTGGAAGGCCAGTGGCATCACCTAGTTCTGGTCATGAGTAAAGGCATGCTAAAGAACAGCACAGCTGCACTCTACCTTGATGGACAGCTTGTTAACACTGTTAAGGTAAAATAAACCTTTAAATCCTCATTTTTACTGGTTGGAGTGATTTCTCTCTCTCTGCACGTATATATGTGCAAAAACCCACACAAAACAAGAAGAAAACAAATCAATGCACCCTTCCCCCCCTAAAAAAACCCCACCCCACCACCACAAACAAAAGCCCCACAAAATGAGGAGCCTTGCAAAAAGGGGTCTTCGCTCACTATACACAGCTTGGAGCCAGCCCTAGTCCTGTTCAGAGGAGAAGATAATGAATACTTTCTCAGGCATGAGCAATAGTAACACTGAAGTGAGGTGGACATGTTGCATTCAATGTGAGGCAAGTGTGGCACAGAGATGCTGCTGACTAGATTAATTAGAAGGATCATAAAAAGCTGAAGAAGACTTATCTATCGCAGGACCACATAGCAGATCTAACGTTGAATAATAGGGAGATTACAGAGTAAGACAGCTTTGCCAATTTATTCAGATTGTTCCTTTCACAACCCTCTTGCCACCCGAGAACTTGTCAGTGATAGCCACTGAGATGTTATTAGTTGGTGGTACACATTTAGTTGTCAATATTTTGTTATTAGGTGGAAGAAACTAGGAGGCCAAAAGCAGAGAGCAGTAAAGAGCACTGTGGACCTGTCCACTGAGCAGAAAGTATTCCTGACCTGTAACCAGTAACCAAAGAGCATTTGGCACCTGGCAGGTGTGGGCCTTAAGGGAGTAAGCTAAACCTGGGGTGGGCTGTAAATTAGCTAGCGTTGCTGTACTGCTATAGGTGGAACAATATTTCAGCTTTCAGAGTTTACCTTTCAGTATTTCTTTTGCAGAAAGAAGACTATGGTAACTTTGTTATGCTAATAGCTGTAATACTTAAGCATATATCTGGCCATCTATCTGGCCATACATGACTATATTCAATAGCTGGTAAAAGAATTTTTACAAGGTAGATAGAAAATGCCTGTGAGATTGTTATTGTCGTTACATATAGGCCAGCATCTTACTCACATATTTGTTTTATTGCTGTCTGAAAATCTTAGCAGATTCAATTAATCACGTTTGCACTTTAGCTCGAAACAGTATGATTACCAAAGGCATATTTTCACTGGCTGAAAAAGGAGAAGGAAGAACACAAGTTTATGAGATCGTCTTACTGCTTTCGCAAAAAATAATGACCGTCATAGAGCACCATGTTTTTAGAATCAAGATACAGCCTTGTTCTTTAGTGTTTTTAAGCACAGAACTCGCATGTTCTCATCCTGTGTTTCCATACACACCTTCATCTTTAGAAAGCCACTTAACTTGTGATCTTTGCATTTACCTTCTGATTAATGTTCTTCACTGAGTTTTGCTGTAAAGTATCAGAATACTGTGTGTTACATAGCAGTTGTTCGGTACATCCCCTGGTTTGCAAAATGCTTTCCTGAATTTCTGGTCTGCCTACTTTCTTTTCATGGTAACCATGCTCTCTCAATAACTTCACCATGTTTTTCTCCCTTACAGCTTCACTATGTTCATAGTAGTCCTAGTGGGTCTGGTTCTGCCAATCCACCTGTAGTCAGCACTGTTTATGCCTATATTGGCACACCACCCGCACAGCGCCAGCTCTCTTCGTTAGTGTGGCGTTTGGGCCCTACGCATTTCCTGGAGGAAGTTTTGCCTGCCCCAGGTATTAGCACCATTTATGAGCTGGGACCAAATTACGTTGGAAGTTTTCAAGCAGTATATGTACCATGTAAGTACAAATGAAATGGCAGCTAGTAACTTTGCATGGGTGTAGTAGAATCTTTTGTGTGCAGATTGACAGAAGAGGTGAGAAAGGAGAGTATGCGGTAGGAGAGAGGAAAAGCTAGCTGTTCATAGGGAGAAGATTAGTAGCTGCTATTGAAGAGGATGATAGAAATCCAAATTACTGTTTTAACATACTTCTGGTACCTCTTGTACTGAGGTATGATAGAAGTGCTTGTATTCCTCATTTTGGTTTTAAACCAGTTAGAAACGCTTAAAGCTGTCATTATTCATGCTATATATTATATTTATCTGTAGAAAGTGAAATTGGAAAGGCATTTTAACTTGTCGGTTTCTAGTGATAGCACTCATCTGCAAATCTGCAATGTATTCTGTACTTTAAAGACAGCTGTCTCGAAATGTCATTGTTTATAGGGCCTAAATAGATCAACTGAGAGGAAAAAAAACAAACCCGAGGGATTGTGGTGCAGCGGATAGTCTTTAAGCATTTGTTGCGAACAAATGTGGGCAATTCTGTTACATTTTTTAAGTGTTCGTGTTTGAAATTGGGGGGAGTGCAACACAAAAAGATGTAAATAACTTTGTTAGAAGTGTGTGTCCATAGCCCGGTTTTTAAATATTCAGGCAATGGATTCTTCATTAGCTCTGGTAAGATGCTCTGTCACTAGCGAGATTTTCCTGTTCTGTAGAGCTCCCTGTCTTTCTGCGCAGTTAGAGTACCTCCTCGCTAACATCAATATTATGTCAGAAGATATTCTTTGCTTTACCTGGCTATCGCAGGGCTTTTCAGTGAAATATAAATAAAAATGGGGAACATATCCAAGTCGTCTTGTCCTTGCACTGTCTTTCTCCATGAGGACCATAATGCTTTCCAGCTCTTCTGGAGAGAAACTGTCACCATCTCAAGGAAGGAGGCAGTGAGTGATGAGAGTGGTAGGAAAACAAAAGTATGTACAGGCAGTGCACAGAGTCTTTTCATGGTGAAAGCTTTCCCTAGAGTGGTGACAGACACCTCCACCCGCCCAAATGTAGATGATGTTCAGGCTGTGAAAGAATGAAGTATTATGAAAAAGAATGTAGCTTTCCTTGCCCATCTTGAGTGAAAAACTTTGGGAATTGAATTGTCATGTACAGATCTGTGCCACATACTTGCTTTTTTGACAGCTAGACAAACCTGGCGAGCAACTATAGATTTAGGTATCTGCTAGTCAATTATAATTTCTCCTGCAAGGCATTTTGACTGGCAATGTGCAAGTTTTAAGTACCGAATTAGCCAAAGGAAATTCTGTGAATGTGAATTTGTTCATTCACTTCCAAGAATTAAAGATTTTCCTGCCTTTATGCTAAAGCCATGTTCACCAGGAAGCCCACAGTAACTTAAAAAAAAATTCTTCATTTCTTAACATACTGACTTTTTCCAGTGTGGCGGTGTATTTCTCTTGCACAAGCTTTGCTCAGTTCGTTGTATTTCAGGAGCAGTCTGCTCCAGAACAAAAGGCGTGTTTCTATTTGGGGCTAAGCTTCTGTTCACATCATGTGCACTATGCCAAACCATAAGGAGTTTGATAGGGTGTGCAGTATGAACTGTGTATCTTACCATTTTATCTTGGCCCCTCTTTCCAAAATGCTTGGTTTTCCTTAGTTTAATAATTATTTGTGGGAATACTGGAGAAGGGAAGAGGCCTTGCAGTCTTCTGCTGTTGTCCTTTACAGGGAAATTGTGTCTGACTTGCCATTTGCCCATGCAACGCTTCTTTTGGAAGTTTTGTCCCTGTTTTCAGTAAGCAAGACTGCCATCTTCTGAGAATTAGTCCTGTGTTTAAACAAAATGAAAAACCTGATAGTCTTTTAAGTCTTGGAAAGACCCCTCAGAGAGCAGTTACTAATTCAGGAGAAGGAATTCCTTTGTCTGTTTGCTGACATGGAGGAATGTTCTCAGGGCATCCATGTGAGCAGAGGATCCAATGAGGAATTCATTTATGGCGAAGCCAAGACTTCTGAAACTGTCTCTTAAGTAAGACTTGACAGAGACTTGACCCTGATTCAACAAATTAGGTAGACACCCAGCTTCTCACTTGTTTCAGTGTTAGGTGAAGAGCCTTCATGCTTTTTTAATTCCATTAATGTGTTTGACTGGAGTTGGAGGCACCTTTTGACCTGGAATGAAGATGCAGAAGTGAATCTTTATGTTGAGCTTTCAGGTGCTGAATTTTTCACACTTCCTTTGAGCGTTGTAGACAGCTGTCAATCATAGTGTTTGCAGTACCTCACAAGAAGCATCCACTTTTGGAGCAGTGGATACAAAATATTAAAGATACAGTTGTATATTCTCTTCGATGCCTGGGCCTTTTGGTCTGTATTCAGTCTTGCATCTCTTGTACCATTTGCTAAGGTGGTTTTCCTAGCAAACCATTGTAAAAAAGCCTGTTGTCACGGGCAAAGATGCAGATGTACCAAATACTTCTCTGTTTTTTGATTACTTTGTTTTTCTTCAGGTGGGAAGGGAAGTGAACAGCCCTTAGGCTGTATGCAAATTGAGTACAGGAGTTATGTTGCCTTCCAAAAATTCAGATGAGGAAGCACCACATCTTCTATTGCTTGGCCAAGCCACAGGCTGCCAGTTGCCATTACAGGCTAATACTGTAGACCTTCTCGAAAGGAAATGTTTGCTGTGCATTGCCCTTTTATCTTAAACAGCAGATTTATTCCACGACTTGTGTGCTATCAAACTACTCTTTGGTAGAGCAAGCAAGTATGCAAAGACAATATAACATCTCAGCTATTTGTGAAACCTTTCTTCTATACCTATTCTGAAATATAATTTGCTTAAGATTTTACTCTTGAAACTGAAAAGAAAAACAGTGCTATTACTGAAATGAACTTTTATTTTGTTTTTAAGGCAAAGATTCAAAGTCTGAAGGAATCAACCCATCCCCAGTATCTTTGGTACCAGAAGAGAAGGTCTCTTTTGGTCTCTATGCACTGTCAGTTTCTTCATTTACAGTGGCAAAAATAAGGAAAGTTTACAACAAATTGGATAGTAAAGCTATTGCCAAACAGGTATGTTGGGAAATGAGTTGGTTAATACGTACTACTTATTGGTTCCTTTCTTCTAACTTCTTTCAAGGCAATTTGCTCAATGCAACTAGGAACAATAATGTACTTGCAGAAGTTGCCCATAAACATTTTCATGGTTTTAAAAAAAAAATTGAGAGGAGATTGCACTCCTCGATTCTATTTGCATTCTTGAGATTACTAGTAGCTATGTATCTTAGCACCTTTTGGAAGTATTTCAGCTTTTTAATGTAGATGGCACTTGTAAGCCCGTTGAAAACCAGTTAAGATTATCTCACTGAACAGTATTTCTACTGTTGCAGGTGAACAAAGCTGACAGCTTAGTCCTCTGACTATGATTCAGCTTTGGAAACCAGAATATTGGTTTATATTTTTCTTCAAAGTACTTTAAAATCAGTGAATTATTTGTTCAAAGAACCATCTATGATGGAAGGCTTAGAGTTGGGGTTGTTCAGCCTGAAGAAGAGAAGGCTCTGAGACCTTATTGCAGCCTTTCAATACATATGGGGGGTTTATAAGAACAACAGAGAGAGACTTTTTACCAGGGCATGTAGTTGACAGGACAAGGGGCAACGGTTTTAAACTGAAAGAAGGTGGATTTAGATTGGGCATAAGGATGAAACTTTTTACGATGAGGGTGGCGTGACACTGGAAAAAGTTGCCTAGAGAAGCTGTGAACGCCCCATTCCTGGAAGTGTTTGAGGTCAGGTTGGATGGTGCTTTGAGAAACCTGATTTAGTGGAAGAAGTCCCTGCCCACAAGAGAGGGATTGGACTAGATGATCTTCAAAGGTCCCTTTCAACCCAAACCATTCTATGATCTGGTGGGATTATTTTTAAAGTTAGATTAATCTTCCTTAAACTTTGGAGACTAGACATTTCTCTTTACTTTAGAGACTGTCTTAATGACTCTAGAATAGTTCTATTTTGGTTTATGTTATTGCTCTGTCACAGGAGGAAAATACACAAGTTATGTTCAGGCTTGCATAAAAAAACCCTCTTCCCTTTAGCCCCTGCTTTTTTTTTTTTTTTCTTGTTTTGTTCAGCTGGCAATTTCTTCTCATGAAAATGCCACACCTGTGAAGCTGCTACATAACTCAGCAGGGCATTTGAATGGACCAGCACGCTCCATTGGTGCAGCTTTGATAGGATATTTGGGTGAGTTGAGTAATTGAGAATCACTCTGTTTAAAAATGATTAATTACTTGTCAATAAGAACTTAGGTCTAGAAGATAAATCATGTAATTGATGAATGTTAATGGTACATTGTTAAATTTATTCAACATTGTTATATTTTATGGACATACTATTATCTTTTTTTTTTATTGATATGGGGTGCTTGTTTCAGTTAATATGTAATCATTATGAAAATACACTAAGTTACCTTAGGTCATAGACTATTTTCCAGTGCAGTATTTCCTTCACCTCCTCATCTGAGGTGTCATAGTTCTTCTAGTGATATTATTTTCTTAATTTAAGCAGTGCTAGAATGCAAATTACTTGCATGTATTCACAATGATTTCTACAAGAATTAGATTTCATTCTATTTTAATGTGTTTTCTGTGCCTGTGCTCAGGAGTAAGAACATTTGTCCCCAAGCCTGTTGCCACTACACTGCAGTACATTGGTGGAGCTGCTGCTATTTTGGGACTTGTAGCTATGGCATCAGATGTAGAAGGGTTGTATGCAGCTGTGAAGGCCTTGGTCTGTGTGGTAAAGAGCAATCCACTAGCCAGCAAAGAAATGGAAAGAATCAGAGGTTATCAGGTATGTAAGAAATGTCTTAAAACAGATCATGCAGACTGAGTTTCACCATCTGTCCTAGCAGTTCCCATGGAAATTCCTTGTTGTGTTGTGGTAACCTGAGTTTCTGCTCTTAAGTTTAGTGACCTCTTGGCTAATTAGCATAACTGCATTATTTAGGATGGGTTTTACAGGAGAGGGTGGAAAGTTTTGCTAAGCAGTTGTGCATGTTTAGCTGCTTTGCTGAAACTGAGCCTTCATTAATAGCAAGGAACAGCACAACTGTGGCACTTAGATGATTCTTTTCCTGTGATTGTGAACCCACCCTGGCAAGCCTGGGAGTGTCTGTCTCCATGGTCTGCCAGCAAGAGAGGACAATAGGGACACATGAAGAAAACCAAACAAGTGGACTCGTAGAATCATCATTTTGAGGAGACTGCACAGACTTTATAGTTAGTGATACTGTTTGCTTTCAAGCTGAAGAATTCTTAATTCTCCATCGGAATGGGGAAAGTGCAATCAGTTATGCAGAAGGATTGGTTGACTGACTTGAGAAGACTTGAGAAGATCTTTACATGACCAATGCATTTTACGTTTCTCACGAAGACTGCTTTACTGAAACAGGAAGTTTGTGCTGTGATTTGGGCTGTATATTTACAAACCTTATAATGCTAATGGCTAGTATAGTTACATCAGAACATTATTGCATGTATCCTGTTGCAGACCTTGGCTTACTTTGACCAAATAAATCTAGACAGTGTCCTCCTTGCACCATAAGCCGTCAGTGGATCATCACATACAACCTTACATTCCACCTCAGCAAATAGCATGGTTTGAGAGAGATTTCCAGAAATCTGTATTTCTTCAGTAATGTTTCAAGGAGGATGGTGAAGCTGAACAGGCCAGTATGTTGAGAGTTTAACAAGTTCGCATCAGAAGATGAGAAACGGTAGTAGTACATCTGGTAATTGGTTCTTTCCCAACCCAGATTGTAAGAAGTTAGAGCAGAAATGAGGCCTGAAAGGCCAACATCTATGGTCATGCCTAGGGCAACAAAGGGCAGCAAGAAAAAAAGAAAGTCGGGCTTATTCAGATTTACGTTATCATGGCTACTTTTCTTCAGTGCCAGAATACCTCTCATTTGTGCATGCAGTACTCTAGGGGCGCTCTGTCTGCCATATCCATGGTTGCTGTCCAGGAATAAAACTATCTGAGATTGTATCATACGCTGTCTTAAACTGTGACTGACTACCAGAGAGCTGAGGGTGGGGGGTGTGTATGCCTAATCCTCAGGGCCTAGATACTGTTTGTAGTGTAGAACAGATGTTTTATGAGCTGGAGGGTGTCCTGGACATGCCACTTTTCTAATCAACCCTAATGCCACTTTGAAGCTTTTTCATCAAGAGTATCAACTATCAGACATACTTTAAGAGCCTTCTCTAAAGAGACACAGACATTTCATCCATGCTTCTTTGTGCTTAGACAATGTTGCTGTGTGTTCATAGGCTACTAATTCTTCTTCTGTTTACTTGTTGAAGTTGCTGGCAATGCTGTTAAAGAAGAAACGATCCCTTCTGAACAGCCACATACTCCATCTGACCTTTTCCTTGGTGGGAACTGTCGATAGCGGGCATGAAACGTCCATTATTCCAAATTCTGCTGCCTTCCAGGATCTGCTCTGTGATTTTGAAGTATGTATGGCTGCACAGAAAAGTGATGATGAAGTTGGATAGGGTTTAAGTCAGATGCTGATAGCGTACCTTAAATATTGAACTAGGCTGTTATCCTGAGAACTTACTATTTCATATATAGTACAGTAAAGCAGCTGAGCAGCAAGATTATTAGTAACTTTTTCTGCTGAAATGGCTTGAATTACTGTAGAAACAATGAATGGGTACCACAGACATTTCTGCTTTTTGTTGTTCTAGAAGATATGTTTTGTAGTTTTCTGTTCAGCAATTTCTATTAACCTGTGTGTTCTACTGCAGTACATATATTGAAGCATGAAAGATGTACTGAAAATAACAGTAGGAGGTAAACTTTCAACATAGCACATAGGAATCATTTTATCATACATCTCCTGCAAAGTTAATAGTAAGGCAGTTAAAATTCTGCTTGCACGACCTATGAAATATTTAAGTGTTGTTGTGTTAAACTAAGGAAAGTAGAGAAGTTCAGAAGGAATTGCTAATGTAATAATGGCTGATAAAGAATGCGTAGAGCTCATCGTTTAGTGTTTTCTCCTTTGGCATTATCTGTACGTGACACAGACTGAGTTAAAAGTATTCTGGTTCATATATACTAAAATAAATAAATAAATAAAAACATTACTGCCACTACTAGTCCAGCTATAAGATAGTGACTTAATAGTGCAAGTCCATCTTGCACAAATGGCTTTATGGAATTATCCGTTTAGATCTCTATTTGAGTATTTCATAGCGCTCCTGGAAACTTTTATTTAAGGGTCTCACCTCTGGAAAAAACTTCTGCTGCTTCCTATAGCCTTCATTTTAATAAAATTAACAGGTCTTGTAAACTTCGTTTTTTCGAGAACATAAAGGTCTTTAATGCACCCACTACCCACCCCTCTTGCCAAGATCAATGATATGCTATAATTATGGCACCAAGAAAGAGGAAATGAAAAGGGCAGGCCTAAGCCTCTTTTTTTTTTTTTTTTCTTTTTTTAACCTTAGTGGGGTTCTAATACAGAGGAAATTTGTCACCAACCAGTTTCCTCTTTTTTTTTTTTCTTGAGGTGTAACGTTAAAACTAGAAATAAGTTTGTGCTCTGTCTAAACATAAATTCTTCAGTATCATGTAAATAGTTATTCTTTAACAAACCTTTTAAATAACAATAATGCTTTCTTTGTGCTCACAAAATTAAACATAGACTTAAAAGAAGTTATTACATCTACAAGAGGTAATATTTGTGGTAGAGCTCTTAAGGTAGATGAACTATTTAGCAGAGAGAAGAGTGTGAATCACAGCCCAGCTCCTTTTACAGTGAGGCTTGAATTCTGCTGAAGAATACTCTTCTCCCTTTTTCTTCTTTTTTTTTTTTTTTCTCTTCCCCATAAAGGAACCAGCTGAGAAATTTCATAACTGGTATATAGTCACTCAGACAGCAACTACTGTACAAAAGATCCAATTTCATATTGTTTAGTTCTTGTCTTTTTTTTTTTTTTTTCCTGAAGACCAAGAACAACTGGAGAACGAACACACTTAAGAGACTAAAAAAAAATTTTTTAAAGTGCAAGTAATTGGTCAGTGAGTCACTAAAAAGAAACTTTCCAAAAGCCTCAGGTTTTGGCTTGATTTTTTTTTAATAATTTTTTATTTTATTTCTGTATTCAGAAATCAGTGACCCAAACATTTCACTTAAATTGGATAGATTAGATATTCTTACTCTTTTGCTAAACAGGGAAATGAAAAGATTTGTTCTGATCATTTTAGATGATAAGATAGAAGAAAAGCAAAAGCTAGACAGCTTTTCATTTAAGCCAGTTTTATACACCAGTGCACAAATATTAATTATGCTTTGTTCAATAGCAAGCCAGTTTTAAGATTTACAGCTGTAACTGTGAGCTTTCTGGCTTTTATATCTTTTATTACTTCTATTGATTTAAAAATTGATTATTTTTTATTATTATTTTTGTAGAGGATCTAAGTAATTTAAAACAGTGTGCAGGAAATGCTGGGTAAAAATAAAAAAAAAAAAAGTCAAAATCAGGGAAGACCTTGAGTTTAATCTTGGCAGAAAATAGTAAGCTAATTTTACAAAGAGAAAATCTTTACTTAAGCCAAATAAACTTAACACCGCATTTCACATCAGCCTTGCAAACCCCAGTATCTCCTTTGGTTGGAGTCATTGCACCATCTGTTTAAAGAGAAATTCCAGATAGTGTGTACCTTTTTTGTCTAGAACTCTTTAAAAGTTTTCAGCATGATATGCTTACACAGAATATGTTTGGTACCAATGTGTGTTTTTTTCAGTCTTCACTAGTATATCTAATACTTTATCTGAAGTTGAAGAATAAAGAGTTGAGAACCTTGCAGTGAGCATTTGAGTGCAATGGCCAGGTAAACAGTTACATAGACAAACAGTTTTAATCTCTTAAAGCCTTTCATAACCGTTGGTATATTAATGTCAGTTTTTAATCTTAAAGTGGATTTGTGTACAAAATGTATCATTGTTTATTCTGTGTTTCAGGTCTGGCTTCATGCACCCTATGAGCTTCATCTGTCATTATTTGAGCACTTCATAGAACTTCTCACTGAGTCAAGGTATGAGCCAATGCCAGCCTAGTAATGAGACTTAGAGGATTAGGTAATATGTAGAGGATGCTCCAATTTTAAATTGCCACCTCCTTTCTTTCCTTCTTCCAGCGAAGCGGCAAAGAACGCTAAGTTAATGAGGGAATTCCAACTCATCCCAAGACTGCTCTTGACTCTTCGAGATACGTCTCTGTCCCAGCCTACTATTGCTGCGATTAGTAATGTGCTGAGCTTTTTGCTTCAAGGCTTCCCTAGCAGCTATGACTTGCTCAGGTAGCCCACACCTGTGATAATTCTGGCTTTCTTGTTTTTTATTATCTTGGTGATCTTGGTCAAAAATACTGAATGGTCATACTGCTGTGGAACAAGTAACATGAAATGCTCATGTGCTGAATTTTTTCTTCTGAGAGCTAGACTGAATGAGACATAGGCAATAATTTTGTTAATACCTTGATTTGCATATTAAATTCAGTGTGTATCTAACCAGGTATGACTGAGGGATTAAACTGGCTTAATGTTCTGCAGGCGAAAGGTGTTGTATTGCAGCTCCCTTGTTCATGTGAAGCACTGAGCACTTTTCTTAAATACCATTAGTTGAGATGGAATATAATGATACTTCTGGTTAAAATGCAGCTTTGATTACTCTTCTGCATGAAAGGTTTAGTTCAAAATTTTTTCTTAATCATCACTGTAAAAAAAAAAAAAAAATTAAGGCTGTCGGATATAGTACTATTAATTCTGACTGACGAAAGTTACATAAATAATTGCAATTCATATGTACAGGAATATTTGAAATGCTTTTAGACGAGTTCAACTCCTTGATAACTTAATTTTTCTCATCTCCCATTTCATTATGATGGAAATGGATAAAATATTGCAGACCTTGTGAGTTCTTTGCATACAAGTGGTCATGTTTTCAGTTTCTTGCTTTAAGTACAATTAAAGATATCAGAAGCATCAACCTGAACATCTTACCTGTCTTTGTTTTAATTATACAGAACAAAAAAAAATGATTCAAGAATAAAACTGTTGATTTTATGCTTAAATGGTTACAGAACAGATTGTAGAATGCCTATCTTGAGTGTTTCTTGTTCTCCTTCCTGGAAACAAAAATGAAAAATATTGTTTAACTTGGGAAAAGTTATACTGGCTAGGGACCATTTCAGGTTAGTTCCAGAGGAAAGAGGAATATATTGTATCTCCTTTCTTTGAGTACCACATCATTGTCTTGTCTTGGAAAACCATGACCTTGTTTTACATCTCCTCAAGGTATTGGCATAAATGTTATACCAGTTGAGTAATCACTGGTTTTGATGTAATACTTGTTCCGCTGTAATGGTTTGAGAATAATGTTTTGTTCTCCTTTCTTTAACTTGTGATGTTCCTTTTACTAGGACTTGGTGGTATCTCCCAGTTTCCTTTCTTGAATCCTAGCATTTTCAGGGTCCCTTACCTGCAGACTTGCATGCAAAGATTCCATTAATTACTACATGTTAATTTTGGTTTTGGCTAGTAACTTTAGATGAAGACCGTTTTCCTCAATCTTCAGATGTGAGAAAGTTGACATTTTTGGGTATCTCCCTCTTGCTAGTGTTATGCTTTTATATTTAGGGTGAATTATTGATAGATGAGAGTGCATCTGTCATATCAGTGAATGATGTTTTTTCTCTATACAACAAGGTTTGGACAGTTCATCTCTTCCACTTTACCTACATTTGCAGTCTGTGAGAAGTTTGTAGTCATGGAAATAAACAGTGAAGAAAAGCTTGACAGTGGTAAGTGATGGCACGTCTTAGAAGCAGTAGAAGAGAAATACTTTGAGATCTCTTCTGCGCTTAAATAATGCAGAAATAGTGTCATTAGCAATATTGTAATTTTGTTATAACCTGGCTGCCAGTTAGTTGTGGTTACTTTAGTTTTCGGTATTGTGTGCAAAGCAGTGCAAAACCCATGTACTCTTTGTTTTCCTTCCATTAACACTTCATGGTTTTGTTCTGTTTCCTTCGCTTACTCCTTCAAGTCAGCTGTGCATCTTTGCTTCTTTGTGGGGAGAGGAAAAAAGACAAAAAATGGATTACTAGGTGCATCTGCCATCCAGGTGTCGAGGAAGTAAAAGGATTAACTAAGCCTAGTTATTTTTTTAGGCAAAAAAAGTTTTACTGTCCTTCAAGAATGCTTATATTGAATTGTTTTGAGACTATTTCTACCTTAGTTTTCCTAAAGAAAAGAGGCTTATGCAATTGCATTTTCGATCAGTGTCCCTGAACAGAAATGTTTTAGCCCCACATTTGGATGTCACCCAAATAACTAGAAGGGAGTTCCCAAAGACTGTTTGTTTCTGCATCTCCTGGGAATATACTGGTGCACAGGGACAAGTGAGAGAGAAGTGTTTCTGCTTTACAGTTGGCTTTATTGGTTTGGTTTCCTGAAGAACAAGGTTTAGGCAGTCTTCACATTCGCCATTATCCCCCTGTGTCTCTCCTGTTCCTTCTGAATACTTTTGCTTATTGCGGTCTCGAAGATGATTAACTTCGAGCTTTTTAGTGAAAAAGAGGGAGTTGGTATTGGAGAGAGATCCAGACTGATTTTCTCACTACAGGCCAGCAGTGGTTTTTTTCCCAGGCTAACCACAGCCTGAGCTGCTTTTTGCCTACCTGGGGGACTGAAGAACCTTGGGGAGAAATTCAGGCTGTGGCAGGAATGGAGAGAGAAGCTTTTGATTGAGGCAAAGGACATGAGATTTTTAGGTTACTGGTCTTCCATCAGTTCTGCTGTATTTCTGCCATAGAAGATGCTTTGTGTTTGACTTGCGCACAAAACCTTGGCCCAGCAAGTGTCCATTTATCTGTCTACATTTTTGCATGTTGCTTCAAGTCCTGACTTTTTGTTTGTTTGTTTGAATAATGTAAAAATATGGTCCTCCTTTGACAGCATAAGGTACAATAGGAGAGATTTGCAAAATAACTGTAAAGCTAGTCTTGAGCTGCATGCATTGGCTTGTTTTGCAGTAAGTGGTTTTCAACTGGTGATGAGTTTAGGGATCTACTGAAAGACAAGGAAACTAATTTTTCTCTCCATTTCATAGATTTGGAGGCAGTTGGGAAGTATCATGGTTTTTTTCTTGCAATTCCCCACCCCCTTCCACCGACCCCCT
>NW_010972457.1:3042344-3095402 GCF_000737465.1 Haliaeetus leucocephalus | reverse complement strand
CCCCGATTGCATCATGCAAAATGTTTATCTACCATGTTGTGTGGGTGCGGGGCAGTGTTTGATTGTTTTTATGTCTCTACCTGCCAGGAGTGACTAGTTTAGCTAATTTGGACCACCTCAGTTTAGATTATTGTCTGAGAAGCTGGGATTCCCTTTTACCCTTTCCTCAAACAGACTGAGCTCTGTATGGTGGTGCTCATGGGGCATCAAGCATTTCTCAGCGGTGTATAGCAGGCTGCCTGCACTTTAGCAGGGTGATCAGGTTGCATTTGCTTATGTGTGGAATTTATGAATAGCCTTTAAAAAGTCTGAGTTCCAAAAGCCTAATTTTGCCTTTTTTTTTATTTTTTTTTTTTTTTATGTTTAGGAACAGAGGATGATTTTGGAGGACTTGTTTCTGCTAATCTTATTCTGCTGCGGAACAGGCTTTTAGATATCCTTCTGAAACTTCTATATACATCTAAAGAAAAGACAACTGTTAATTTGCAGTAAGTACAAAAAAACTTGAGGTAGAGAAAGGATGTAGTTTTTTAGTTCAAGAGGGAGAATTACACAGCACCCGTTCGATTCACTAGTTTAATTGCATAATTTTATAGGAACTATTGAATGATTTATGCAGATGTCCCTGAATTAGCTTTGGGTATGCTAGCAGAAATGGAATGCATGATTATTGAGTTGTATGCTGTCAGTTGTGGTAGTAAGAATGATAGTACTAAGCAGATGCCTGTGTAACTTAACACGTATCTTTCAGCTATTGTAGTAACTCTTTTTTGTTTTGAATCTTTAAAAAAAAAAATTTAAGACCATGATTGACAGCATTAGTAGAAACTTATGCTTCAAATTAGGAACAACAGAAGTAAATATCAGCAGGAGAGGAAATTATTTGGTAGATTTGGGGGGAGATTGCTTGCTTCTTATTGTTACTTCATGGAAGAAAGACTGTTTGTAAAATTGTTAGTTTTAAAACTTTGAGGGACAGAGGATCACGAGTGAGTAGGATGCAGTGGGAACAAGTGTGGATGCCTGGCTACTTTGAGTTTTAAAGTTTTGTTATCTGGAGAGCCAGTTCTTTAACCCTCTGCTCTTAAGTACTTCTTGGTGCTGTTCTCTCATAACGTCATGCATGGCTATAGAGAAAATAAAATCTGTTGAAAGAGAAAACTTGTGGGTTTAGAGAAGTGAGATAGTCAGCTTCTCATTTGGTTAAGATCAAATGGCTTCAGTAGGGGTTATCATTAGGATCATTAACCCTAGAATGCCCCTTAGTTGCTTAAAATTGCATGTGAGGGTACATGATATTATAGTTTAATGAGGCACTAGAGTCATATGGTGAGTTGGAGAAGAGACTTTGAAACACTGTCAAGTTAAAACCTTGACAAAATACAACTTTCAAGCAACTGCCCGGTGGGCTGTCCTGAGTCTGTTGGAAGCATTTTGTGGATGTATGGCATATATAGATTATGTGGTGATTGACTGAGTGTTGGTTGACATACAACCAGAACCTCTTTGAGCTTTTCAGCAATACTGCTTTAAAAAAAACCAAGACCATATTCTTTCAAATATTCCCAAGCAACTCTTCTCTTAATAAAAAAATCCAAACCACCTTTATTTTTTAATACCAGTTTATTAAAAAGGCTTGTGAAAACTCTTTACCTATGTATGGCTCAACAGAAAGTATTTGAAAGTTATAATTTGTGGACAAATGTTTCCTGTTCAGCATTCCACATTTATTATCAAAAGCAGCAATTGGAGAAATCTCATGCAATGGAATAGTCCCATAAGCTGTTTACTCTTCCCTTTCTGCTAAACAAATACACTGTACCTGTTCCATTTAACAAGATTTGGTGAGCAACACTTCTTGTTGTGTAGCAAACTTACCTAAGAATTCAGTTAACTCTTCAATAGATCTGAATTTTCTCTGATCTTGAGGTTTGCCCTGTAGTGGAGGACATTTTTGCTATGTAGTAGGAAACCAAATGCTGTAAAATGTGACTAGTTTTTTTTTTTTCTCTTTAATTAGGGCTTGTGAAGAACTGGTCAAGACACTGGGTTTTGACTGGATTATGATGTTTATGGAAGAACATCTGCATTCCACCACAGTCACAGCAGCCATGCGAATTCTTGTGGTCCTGTTGAGTAATCAGTCCATCCTTATCAAATTTAAGGAGGGTCTCAGTGGTGGAGGCTGGCTCGATCAGACGGATTCTGTCTTGACCAATAAGATTGGTACTGTGCTAGGTATGGCATCTCAGCCCCCTCATGCCTGAAGGATTATGTGGGAGCGCGTGTGCATATGTGTCGAGGTGGAGGTTATTGTATAAATACTGTTAAGAGTTAGATTTCCTAAGCAAAAGGGAGTGGGTTTACGAAACTGCCGTTCAGTTGACATTACATGAATTTCATTGTAGTTCAGTATTACCTCATCATCTGCATGAAGCCTGTGTGCTAACTGTTTTTTTCTGTTATCATCATGGTACGGTTAAGTATGTCCTGTGGGCAGGCACGTCTGAGCTAGATGCAGAGGTAGCATAGCATAGTACCTTACGTACACAGCAAATAAAGATTCAGTAGAATTTACTTGTTTGTTTACTTTTTATTAGTTAGAGCATCATGCAGTGTTATACCTGAGCTGCTTTGTCTAGTGAGTTCTATGCCAATTAGATTTACCAGTTTGGATTTTTGCTATCTTGGAAATTTCTATGTTTACAGTATCGTCTCAGCCTTTCTTTTGCTCTCCCTCTCCTGTGTTCTGCACGCATGCATGCTCACGCTCTCTCTCTTAGTCAAGACTTTCTTTGCAGGTTCTTAAAGCAGTTTCATTTATCCAGGTTATCAGACCTTTCTGTTACCCTGTGTGATCTAGAATTCAGTGTATAAGGCTTTAGTTCTACAGGACCCATTTTGAGAATCTCTAAGCTGTCTGAAATGCATCTCCAAGTGTCTAAAATAATGGATATCAATTCTGTGTAGACAGGTGTAGTGGAGATTTCCCATGGACCTGTGTTTTTTAAGCCAAAATAAGATGGTGCTTTACAGATGAATGTCCATTCAGATCCTGATGCAAACCCATTGACATTAAATGGGAGTCTTTCACAAGCTTGAGTAGGTCTTAGATCAGGGCAGTGGTATTAATAGTACTTTCAACTTAATTGTTGTTCCTAAAAGACTGTGCAAGGGGCCACTTCTCTGTGTTGCAGCAGTATATGATCTATTTCTGCACTAAAGATTTTTTCCAAATTGGTTTATTATAAGGAAATAGTTGTGTTGTTGAAGTGATCTTATTTCAGGAAGAGGGCTTTTCCTGAAATGAATATGTGAAGTCCATTTTCTTCTGCTTTGTCTCTTTGAAATCTATCAAAGTATCTTATGCAATCTTGTTTTTTGCATAAATAAAACTGTCTATTAAGTCTGTCTATTTACAGTGATTGCCCATAATATATCCCTCAGGATATCCAACTAGAAACATAGGATGGTTCTTTGTGTTATTAATGAATTAGGAAGGTTAAGGAAAACAGTTTTTCTGAAACCATATAACACATGCAAACATTTATAACATACTACAGCATCTGTTGTTTGGCTAACTCTGAGTAATGTCCTGTATTTTATTTAAGAAAAAAACTTTTGCATATGCATGTGCCTTGCATGCATGATCCTTAAAATTTGAAAACCATTGATATTTTAGGGAATTGACAGTTGTTTATTCAGTATCTACTTTAAATGTCCAGTAACATAAACAATTTTTTCAGTCACAAAATCTTTCTGAATAAGATTGTGATTTACAATCACATTTGGAGAGCATTTATAGAGTTTTCCTATTTTTCTTATTATAGTATCACTTTAATTGAATCCAAGCTAGACTGTGACCAAACAGATATATTTAAACTTGTGTTTCATCAAATGATAGTGACAGATTATCTGATTTTCACACCCTGTGTTTTTTAATAAATTAAAACACATCAGCTCCTAGATTTCTCATTAAACCAAATAGGAGCCATTTTTGTTCAAGATTACTGATGGATTTCCTGCAACTTTGTAGCAAAGACTTCATTAGTCTGATTCCTGTTAGATGTCTTCTGTTTAAAAGGTCAATTTCTGGTGGAAAGGATATCTGTATTAGAGCCTCAGAAAAACAACCTGATCTCTGTCAGTGTCAGAAGAATGGCTCACTCTGTGCTGATGCAGACTGAAGTGTCTTTCTGCCTCCTTCCTCACTTGAAAATAAACGCTTCTGCTGCCCTGGTGTATTTTTTTTTTCTTTAAATAGGAAAATGTAATACCTAGGTAGAAGCAGGGTCAGAAAAGGTGAGTTTTGTGCCTCTGGCAGCACTTAAGGTAAAATAAGAACATTTAATGCTTCATACCAGCTGATTAATCAGTAACAAAACAGCTGAAACAAGATGCCCCTGAGACATCTTTGGAAACAAATTAGCAGCCAATTGACTTAAATGGGCCATGGGACTGCTGCTTGGTAATATAAATCTGTAACTGATGTTAAGGTGGTACTTCCTTCTCAGCCAGTGAAATATCTTTTTTCAGAAGCTTGGGTGTGTGTATGCAGTAGCATTAGGCAGTCTGTATGGAGCAGTGTCATCTATGTAGTACTGGAAAGCAGTAATTTCCTTTTTTTTTTTTTAATTGATTAAAAATATTGGACATCTGAAGCAGAATTGCATAATGTGTGTGATAGTCTGTATGCACACATTCATTTTTTGCAGTGTTAATTTCTGAGGAGGTACCCTCTCGTGTCCACTACTTCAATAAGAGTGAGCTTCACAGTCATTTACCTATTAACATTATTGGCTTTTTGTATTTTTTTTTTCATCTTAGGGTTCAATGTCGGCAGGAGCGCTGGTGGCAGATCAACAGTCCGGGAGATTAACCGGGATGCTTGTCACTTCCCAGGTTTTCCCGTTCTGCAGTCCCTTCTCCCGAAGCACACTAACGTACCTGCACTCTATTTCCTCCTCATGGCCCTTTTCCTGCAGCAGCCAGTCACTGAACTGCCTGAAAACCTTCAGGTCAGTGCACCTGTCATCAGCAGCCAATGTAATCAGGGTTGCCAGGTAGGGATTATCTAGTAAAATGTAAATGTAATTCTGTCTGTCATGAAAGAAAATAACAGATTAACCAGGCCCCCTCCTTTTTCTCTGCAGCTGACTCAGAGTCACGATGTGTTTAATGCTGAGCTGTTTAGGGTGGGAGGACAAGGTACCACGGGAGTGTGTGGAAGCCAGCCTGTTAGGGCATAGCTGTTGCTGGTGTCTTTCTGGTCTGTTTTGGGGTCAAATGAGAAGCAGATCCCTGTTTCAAGCTGATGTGGTATGGGCATTGAAGGGGACATAATTTTTTGCCTGCTTGCTTGCTTTGGTTTTTTGTTTTGTTTTTGTTTCTTTTTTTTTAAAAGAGTGGGAAGTTGCTGTGTTAGAGATCGTGGAGTTACAGAGAAAACAAGGTAGCTTTTATTTCAGAAGGTCTTTGTGGTTTTGTAGGGAGGCATCTCAGTTGTAGTTGGAAAACGTGTATTGTTCTTATTCTGAACAGGTTGATTTTGGACTTGTTTTAACTGTATGTAAATGAGTAGATATTACATGGTCTACAACAGAGTCCTGGGAAGCTTAATGTAGTGCTTTATGCAGAAAAGCCACGCTCCAGGTAGTCAAGATGCCTGTTGAGAATGGATGAAGTGCTAACATTTATTTATCAGTGCCAACTGGAAAGTAAAAATTTCAGACCAGAAGGTATTCTGCCTGCCTGTTTTCTCAAGAGGAATACTTGACAGCACATTCAGCACTGTGCTACAGTGAAGTAGAGGCATGAAGCTCACGTCCTGCTTAAAGCATTGAAGTACGGCACTGTTAAAACTAAATTCAATGACTTAAAATATTTAGCAGTAGAGCTCTTAATGCTAGAAGTGGGCACTTTGTCCTTTTTTATTTTTTAATTGATTTAATTTTTTGGATTTGCTGGAAAATGCAAACTTGTTTTGTTTGGTTTGTTCTTTTTCTTTCTTTCTTTTTTTTTTACCTTTGGGATATTATGTGGGTTTTATTGCTAGATGTGAGTGAAGTAAACTGAAGTGATTGTGCAGCATTTGTGCTGACAGGTCTCTTCTTGTTTCAAAACACTTAAATACTTAGAGAAGGTGAGAGTTGCAGTTACGTTAGCCCATGGTCAGAAGGAATTTTCTTCAGTGACATGTGACCTTCATATGAAGCTTTTGGGGACAAAGTTTGGAATATGTGAAACAATTCATTTTTTAGATACTGCCAAATGAGCATGTTGTAGGTACAATAAAAAGCAATATCAAATTGCACAGGAGAAAGGGGTTATGTCATGTCTTCTTTCTTCTCTTTCACCTCTTACAGTTTGATTTAGACTCTATTTGGACATTCATATTTGGAGTTCCTGCCTCCTGTGGCACCGTTACCTCTTCAATACATAGTGTTTGCACAGAAGCTGCCTTCTTGTTATTGGGAATGCTGAGGAGCATGCTGAATTCTGTAAGCATAAAAAATTTTGCTCGTATTTGAATATACAGAATTGTTCAGGTTTGCCATGTGGTCAAAAGCCAAATTAAAAAAGTTGAGGTTTTGTTAATGTCACAAGAAACCCAGCTGTGAGTTAGGCTCATAATACTTGGGTGAAAACCATCAGTGTCAGTGGGTTATTCTATCTTACTTTATTTTTCAGTATCTGTAGAAATATTAGTGGCCACAAAATTAATGCTGCTTTTTCACAAAAAGGCTGGGCTTTGTGTTTTGCTGCAATTAAAACAAAAGAAGAAAGCAGAAGGATAAAATGCCCTTGGCAGAGATCATTGAATTTCTTTCCTGATTAACATCGTGGGGCAATGTTTGAGACTCTATATCCCATCTGCTCAGAGCTATGCGAGTTGCAGATTTTGTGCATGAACCTTCCACATGCAGAGAAGTCCCCTGACTATTAATAGCCACATGCTGCAGGAAATGAATTTACTGCCAGAAAAACGTGTCATCTTCTCATCTTTGAATCTAATGTCAAGAGTAGTGAATGTTGGTTTCTCAGTGGGAAAATTTTGTATTTCCTTGGAGCCATAGTATGTTATCTGCTGAAAATTATCTCATGAAATGTTTGAAAAGCAGCACCTGTTTGGTTGTCGCCTGTTTGGTCATCATGTGTTTGTGATATGCTCTGAGAAGCATTGCTTACATGCATGTGTCTCCCATGTTAACATGTCCAGAAGTGTCTTCTGGACACGTGTGCTGGTTACATGTTCATGACCTGCTGCTGTACACATTCCTGTTATCATGTGTTCTGTCTCTTGCTGGTGACCTGTTCTGTCATGTGTTTGGTCCTCACCTGTTCAGACACATTTGCAACATGCGCTATCTCTTGCCTTGCTATCTTGTGCTGCATCATCAGGTGTATGTTCAGATGTGCCATCACATTTGGGGTTGACATGAGTCAGGTCATGTTTACCAACATGTTTTGAATCATTATGTGTTAAGACACATATTTTGTCTTATGGTCAGTCATGTGTTGTAAATGTGGTCAGTCTCCTGTTTGTGATGTGCTCAAACACATGCTGAGGCATAGGTTACTGTCATGTGTTAGGATGCTGTGTGTTATTGCTGTGGGTTATCACATGTTCGGTCATGTGTCTGGTTACATTTCATCATGTGGTTGCAACTTGTTCCAGCCTGTTTTATCATGACATATCTTCATAGTGTTTGTCATGTTCAGCTACATGTTTCTCATGTATTTATGATAAGGTGATATGCTGCCATGTGTTCAGTCACATGTTTGTGATGGCTTGGACACATATTCTCTTATCACATGTTCTATTGTCACCTGTTGCAGGCATATGGTTTGGACATGTGGTTTATGTGTGTGTTAGAAGTTGGTAGCTTGTTCAATTGTCACACATTCTGGAAGCAAGATTAGCCATGTGTTTGGTCACATGTTTGTTCAGATGTTCATCGTATGGTGACATGCTCAGGCACATGTTCTGTCACATTGGGTCAGGTTCGTCACATGTTGGTGATGTGCTTGAACACATTTTCTGTCACTTGTTTGGTCAGATACTAGGTCACATGTTCCAACACTGTGTCCTCAGTCATGTGTTCTAGACACATGTTTGGTCATGTGTTCTGACAAGTGCTCTGACACATTTGACATGCTCTGGATGTGATTTTCACACTTGGTCATGTGGTTGGCCACAAATTCAGTCACTTATTTCTGCTCTGCTTGAACAAGTGCTTGTCCATGTGTTTGATCACATTTGGCCTCATCTTTGATCACCTGTCACAATCGTGTTTCATTGCATGTTTGACAATGCGTTTGATTGCATATTTGACCTTACAGCTCCTCTTCCTGCAGCTCCTTTCTGAAATGAGCATTCTTCAATTAGTGCCATCTGTGCTAATGTGCTGTTTGTTTTTCAACTCAGCCTTGGCAGTCAGAGGAAGAAGGCTCTTGGCTTCGAGAATATCCAGTCACCTTGATGCAGTTCTTTCGATATTTGTATCACAATGTGCCGGACCTCATTTCC
Organism: Haliaeetus leucocephalus; assembly: GCF_000737465.1. Lineage (NCBI taxonomy): Eukaryota > Metazoa > Chordata > Aves > Accipitriformes > Accipitridae > Haliaeetus > Haliaeetus leucocephalus. Next base: position 3,086,872 of record NW_010972457.1, on the reverse strand, counting down.
TTGTGGATGAGCCCAGAGTTCCTGTGTGCGCTGGCAGCAACAGTGTTTCCTTTCAACATACGACCGTACTCTGAGATGGTAGGAAATCCAACTAATTAGCTATTTTGTTTTTCCCCCAAATGTTACTTTTGAGGATTTATCAATTAGCAGTCATACAAAGATAAAGCTCTGCTTACCCTGCAGAAAGAGGTCGTTGTAAAGGCTGGTCTGGACGTTTTGCACTTGGGTTTCGGAACCAAGAGAAGTGCATGCTCAACTGAAGGGCAGTTCCTGTGCAGTGACATCTGAAACTGTGTTTTAGGGGGAATGTACATGATTTATTTGTTTTCTAGTGGACTGTTATTTTCAATGATATGAACAATGTTAGCTCAGATTTACAAAAGCAAAAGAAATGGAGTCTGCCTATGCTTTCAGCCCTCTGCTCTGGAGGATATGATAAAATCTAAAACTTCTTTTTCTTCCCACTTCCCATTTCTTCTTTTGTGGCTTAACCACAAAACAGTGTTCTTGTGTTACCTGGAACTACTGAGTTCAAGCCAGGAGAGGGTGTGAATTCAACTTTGCTTGCATTGCTGCCTGTAGTATGTTTGAGCTTGGTGTCATTTAAAAATGATACTATTTCTAGAATATGAATGGAAAGGAAACAAACAGTTATTGTTAGCCAACATCTAAAAGTAATTTTACTAAGAATATGGAAGGATAGTTAGGCTACAGGTTGGCAAATGCTAGAACTAGGGAGGGTATAATAAAATACTTCAGGAATTACTGGTGGCATGCTATCTTTTCTGTTGTCAATAAAAGTGGGAGATCAGTTTTTAAAGGGACATGCTGATGAGCATCTCATAAAGATAGTTTATTTTGCTTTTAAGTTAAACTTGCACTTGAAGTAGATGCTAGGAGCTTGCTCTCTCAAAAAAGTGCCATTTATAAACTGGTAAAGCTGATTTGGTGTTCACCTGTATAGAGTTTTTAGAGGAGCCTTGTGTCTCTGAGCAGGTTTTACTTTAACTACTAAGTCCCTTGAAACTTTGTGTAGCTGCCTGACAACTTGAGCTCTTTGCTATTTGAAGGCTGTCTTGACTCCAAATTGGTTTATTCCTCCAGCATTTCCCTCTGCCCGAATGTGTAGAACTAATCAATCCCTTGTGAAATAGATGAATAACAGCCAGGTTCCTGCAACAAAACACTATAGCCCAAATTCAGCCTTGAGAGAAAATTCTTAACTGATCTTTCAGCCCTTCTGAGATTGCCATTAAAATCAGAAAGAGTACACATTTGGGCTTCTCTTAATTTCTTGGGAAAACTCTCCTACTGAAGCAGACCAAATGTTCAAAACATTTGGTTACTTCACATATAAGCTGGTGATGCGATAAGCGTGTTGAGGGAAATCATGTTGTCTCCTCTTGCATTTGGAGGAGGGCGTTACATAAAAACAGACAGTCTTTTGGATTTGACAGCTTCCATGACTGTTTGCGCTTTTATTACAGTCCTCCTCAAGAGCTAGCCCCTCAAAGGTTCTTGTTTGTCAGAAAGAGGAAAGCTGTAGAGACACACACCCCCTTTTTTTTTTTTTCTTTTAAGAGGTTTTGGGAAACTGGCTTAGCCATACTGCACTCTGATGAAGATACCGTATTAAAAAAAGAAAAGTTCCTTTTTAACTGCGTTAGTTAATAACTTTTTCAAAACTTTTCTTTTTTGCAATGAGAACATTTATTTTTGCAAAGTATCTAGAAATTGCCCGAGTACTTCTTGTTGGTAAGTAAATGTGAAATGTGATCTCTAGCTCACATAACTCATGCCAGTCTTCACTGATTATTGTTCGCCTTGGGAATCTGAAACTAGAATTTGGTTGTTTCTCCTGTTGTGTATTAGGGAACTGATCCTGAACATAATCTTGTAAAAAGGCTTCTTATGAAGCAGAATGTGAATTGAGTAGCCTTTGAAAAACAAGTGAATAGAGTTATCAAAAAGACTGCTGTTAATTTGCTGATCTTGAGTTTTAACATGCTGTTTTTCACAGGTCACTGATCTTGATGATGAAGTTGGGTCCCCAGCTGAAGAGTTTAAAGCCTTCGCAGCTGATTCTGGCATGAACAGAAGCCAATCAGAATACTGCAATGTTGGCACCAAGACATACCTAACCAACCATCCTGCCAAGAAGTTTGTGTTTGACTTCATGCGTGTGCTGATAATTGATAACTTATGTCTCACACCAGCCAGCAAACAGACTCCACTGGTAGATCTTCTGCTAGAGGTACAATTTTTTTGTGTTTTGTTTTTATTTTTTGAACTTATTGTGACACTTTATCCCCTAAAATGTGTTCTTCCACTTACCTTTCTAAGTTAGAGGACTGATGACCTGGGATTCAGTAGAATCCTGTAAATTGCCCTGAAAAGGGGGGGGGGGGGAAGGGGGGAGGGGAAAAAAAAAAAAGAAACACTAGTGTCTCATAAATAGTAGTTTGCTCACCTTTCTTTAACAGCTTGGAAAAACCTAAGAAAGCAAATGCAGAGGGTTTATCTCAGCTTTCCTTTGAGAATGTTTTCTGGACTTCTCCTCCCTGCACCTCCTGGCATTTGTGTATATTGGTGACCATCTCAAGTGCTTGAGCTGACAGTCTGTGCGCTGGTTACCTGGCTTTTTTTCTTGCTGTGCTCTGTTCTCCCCTCCACACCACAGCCCTACTACTACTTTTTTTGTGGGCTCCTTAACTTTCATTTGGCCAGTCAAATGGCTCTGTTAGTTGCTGAGCATGCAGTGTCATTGTTTTATTTCTATTTTGTCCTCGCTTTTGAGCAGCCATAATCTTGTTTTGGCATCTTAGCCAATACGTCGTTTTGTCTGGAAACAGAGGTAGTGGCTCACAACACTAGATGTTCAACAGTGCAGCATGAGAAGTTGTAGCTTTCTTCAAGTTTTACTTTTGTGGAGTAAGATTCATTTGTTAAACACCTTTCAGACCATGACAGGTGTATTGGCTTTGTTGAAAATATAAAATCCAAGCAAATCCCTGCAGAAACATTAAGGTTTCTGTTTTATTCATATTAGATAAAAAGTGGCAGGACATATGGTGCCATATGCTATAAAAATTCACAAAATAACTGTGTTATCTTCCTGTACATTACCTTTTAAAGTTTGTGACACCTGCAGAAAGCATCCTTCTGTTAATGGTGAGGCAAGGAATGAGTTCACTTACTGTTTAACTGCCCACACCTTCTTCAGACAATGTATTTTGAATGTTTGGTTCATGTCAATTCACATTCTCCCTTGACCTACCTATTTGTTACCTCATCCTATGTGTTGCTGAATCTCCCTGATTTTTTTGATAGCTGCAGGAATTTTGGACTGTGCTTGTATATTTCCTAACAAATTTCCTGGAGCAGTTGAGCATCTCTTTGGTGTCACAAAGCAAAAAATGAATTGCCAAGAGGTGCAGTTATACACAAACATCGGGAAGCATATTTGAGGCCACATTCAGTTGGTTGCAGTTGTTTTACTGCTGGTTTAATCTGTTCTCGCTCGTCAATGTTACTGGCCCCTTAGCATAAACAGAGCATTGGGTATGTACACACTGCTAAACTGTTACAGGGCAAGACAAAGCAGGTTGCCTTGATGTTATCTGGCTTTCTAGGACTGTTTAAGTGGATTATTCAGTTAGGTATGATTATGCATGCATCGAACAACACAAGGTGATAAAGTGATTTTCCCCTTTAAGTGCAAAGGAAATTATAAAGGTTCAGCATATGACTATACCAAGACTGCTGTAGTAATATGCAGAACCCCACATAGAAGTGATTATCACCTTACATGTTTGATCTGTCCCATTTACTCATTTTTTACTGAAGGAGGTGATTGTGTGAACTGAGGAGATCACAGTTTAACCATATGTTTAGTTAGAGATTTGTGCATCTTTTTGGAATGTAGTCTTTTCCAGTTCCTATTATGGCAGAAGATAAATTTACTGGATTTAAATAGAAATAATGCCTACTCTGTAAGACTGCATATAGCCAATGTATACTCAACATGCATCTTAAATTTTTAGATAAAGCCAAGACATCTTACTCAAGACAGAATGTTAAGAGAAAAAAACATAGTTCATGAGAGCTAAGAAAAGAGAAATTCACCTAGAACACCTTCCTGCTCCCTCTTTTTGCTCAGAGATATTAATTATCTTAACATTGTATTTCTTTTATCAGGCTTCCCCTGAAAGATCAACACGAACACAGCAGAAGGAGTTTCAGACATACGTTTTGGATGGAGTGATGGACCACTTACTTGCAGCTGATGTTTTATTGGGTAACATAGCAAAGTTTAGTTATCAATCTATTGATTTGAGCAAAAGGTTTTCACTATTTAACTTTTTCTTTATTACTGTCCTGTTTTGTTACAACTTGATTGTCTTTATTTTTTTTCCTCTGCCCTTTCCTTTCCTTTGATGTGTAAATGGTGTTGCTGTGCTTGCATGTTCCCTCACTAGCTTGACTGTGCCAAAGCTGTGAAATAGGTTGTTCAAAAAAAACTATACGGCATGAGTCTTTTGGATATGTAAGCCAGAAAAATTGCAATCACATCAAAAAGAACTGAAACTGGATCTTGCATCATCTCTCTTGTCCTTCTTGCCTTGGTAGAGGATCTGGGGCTTTTGTCAATTTATTATGGGTGGGACTTTGGTTTTTAAGTTAGCTTTGTTTCCATTTCCTCCTACTGTAGTTTTATTATGAATGCAGCATTCCAGAAAAAAAAACTCTGGGATTAGCACTCCATTGATCCAGTTAATAAATGGATAGGAAGAGAATTAGAAGCTTGTAACTTGGATGTCAGTAGGGTAGGCTGTCCCACCAGAGCATGGGTTTAGATGATTGTGGAATGGCCTGCAGGAATATTGCTGCTCAGGTGCTCAGTTGGATTTCACGGTGGCCTGCTGGACTTCCCAGGAGCTCTCGGTCTGCTCTATCTCTATCCTAGATGTCATGGGGCAGCATGCATTTCTGTTCAACAGTGCTTGTAAGGCTTCCCCCTTTCTTGCCACAGCAATGACTTGTCTTTCTCTGGCTGCACTGCATTAATAAAATAAATGCAGAATCATGTTACGTGAAGCTTTGAGTCAGGTTCTCAGAAGAGTCTCCTGTGCTTACAAGTACTTTGGTGCAGCCCAGGAGCAGGACTTTGGTTTCCCCAGGCATTCCTTCTTTGAGCTTTTGCCAGCTTCCTCCAGGTGCAGTGCTATCAGTTGCTTTATGTGCAGATGAGGCAACAAATGAATAAATGTAGGTGAACTTCTGGCAAAATCAACACCACTGATGGTTTTGTTTGTTTGTTTTATGAAAGCACTTGCACTTTTCAAGCTTCTCTTAATAAAGGTGGGCTGACATTTACCTACACGCAGACACATGCAGCTGATGCCCATTGACTCTTGGTTTTATTGAGGGAAGCACAGTGAGGGACATGTGATGCCAGCTGATATCACTTGTCATCTGAAGGTGTTTAAAAAGGTTCTTTTCTTTTTGAAAAAGCAAAAGTATAATTTAAAGAAGCTACAGGTGGTTCTGTACACATGCAGCTCCAATTGAAAAGGAGGACCCTACATAAATACGATACCTCAGGATCCACAAGAGTACCATTTCTTCTGGACTCTTCCTGCCCCAGCCCCGCCTTTTTTGGTCTTTGTCGATTTCAAATGTTCACTTACCATCAAAGATTGTTGTAAGAAAGCCATGAAGTTTCAGATTTTTCTTTGACTGAGTCTCTTTCTCTTTTACAGAAGTCTAGAAAGGACAGACTAAGGGGAATATATTTATGCAGATGTGGTTTTTTGATAAATGAAGAAAACTTTGGGGTTTTTTTGTTGCCTAGGTGAAGATGCATCTCTGCCTATAACGAGTGGAGGAAGCTACCAAGTGCTGGTGAACAATGTATTTTATTTTACACAGCGTGTGGTAGATAAGCTTTGGCAGGGCATGTTCAACAAAGAATCCAAACTTCTTGTGGACTTCATAATCCAGCTCATTGCACAGGTAATAGTGTTCTTCTGTTAGCCTGCTTGTGAAAACATTTTCGCAGGTTACGTTAAAATCCATGGAGTGAAGTGACTAAGCAATCTGCTAGTGATGCATGTCGGGTCAGCATAGAAGTATGCTTTTCTTCCCCATGCTTTCTCTCTCTTTAGTGAGCTTTCCTAGCACATCTTGTTAGTGTAGAGTGCTTTAGTATGGGGCTGTTGAATAAAAACTGCTTTCAGATGATGTTAGTTTTTAGAAATCCCCCAAAATAAACAACAAAATCTACCTTGCGTGAATTTTGGGAAGCTTCCGAAATTTACCTTGACATTTTGGGGAAGCTTCCTCATGCATTTTTGTTGCAGATAGTTAGAAGACTTTTACTGTTAGAAGTCAGCAGTGTCTTTATAGATGTTAAAATCGTAAGTGTATCATCATGTATTAATGTCATTTTGGTCCTTGAAATTCATGGAATTGATGCTTTTAGTAAAATAACGATTTTGAAAAATGAGCATGCATCAATTCAAGGTAAGATTGTGTGCTAGTAAACTGATTTTCTGCTACTATCTGATCATGGTTTTTTACTTCATATCAGTCAAAAAGAAGATCTCAGGGACTATCGCTGGATGCTATTTATCACTGCTTGAACAGGACCATCTTGTATCAATTCTCAAGGGCGCACAAAACTGTTCCTCAGCAAGTGGCTCTCCTTGATTCCCTAAGGGTCCTTACTGTGAACAGAAACTTAATTTTGGGACCTGGAAATCATGATCAAGAGTTCATCAGCTGCCTAGCTCACTGCTTGATTAATCTGCACGTGGGAAGGTAAATATCTCAGACAGAAGTTCGTTCCAGAACCAGGGCTGTGAAGTATTAAAATGACCTGTTATCTCTCAGCAATGACACTCACCTTGCAAATAAGTCAGCAAATTCTGGATAACCGTTCAGAACTTACTGGCCAGTGAAATACAGGCAAGCTTAAGTGATTCATTTTGAAACAAAATTAGGTTTGAAGAGCCCAGGTGTGGAGGACATTTTTACCTCCTTTTACAGAGGTGTTCAAAATACTGACACAAGTGCTTCTCTAATCATTTTGTTGTTATGAGAAGGTAGAAAGAAACACTGGTGCTAAGTAATTAATAGTCAAAGGGATCTGTCCCTAGATTTATTGTCTGTTGAATCATTTCATACAAATTCCATATCTTAGTACTTGTATGTACAGCATTGAGTAAGTCTAGTCAGGCATTTAATCAGATGCCCATGACAAATGCTGTGGACACCCACTTTTCTGCATTGCTGCAAATGCCTGCCTGGCATTTTGATTTTTTCTTTCCAAAAAGATGTACAACTTGTGTTTCATCCAAAAACACTTGGGAAGCATCAGCAACAGAAACCCTAATGTTCTCTATTTGTGGCCTCATCTGGTTTGTGTTTCTTCAAATATTACCAACTTTCTCTAGCGACATGTCCATGGCGTGTTATTTTTCATAAACCTTCAGTTCAGCTTGTGACCACAGATTGTCAGAACTCAAGTGGACAGAAGTGAAGATATGGTGCTGTAGTATCACATATCAATCTTTGTGATACTGTCACAGGGAATCAAATGCTTTAGCTTGTTGGCGGGGTTTTTATGTTGATTCCCACTTCTCCCCTCCACCCTAACCCCCCCCAGGTTGTTGTTAATTCGTTGTGTATTTGTAGCAACGTTGATGGGTTTGGATTGGAAGCAGAAGCCAGGATGACAACTTGGCACATTATGATCCCCTCTGATATAGAACCAGATGGAGTCTACAATCAAGATGTCAGTGAAGGTAATCTGAGAGTGACAAAGCCACAGATGTCTGCTAATGCCACTTCTGTGTTGTTGTCACTAATCTTTTACCCTAGTTACTCTTAGGGCTGGGGGGGTGTGTGTGTATAGAAATATATAAAAAAATAGATGAAAAAAAACACTTGGAGATACCAAGACAGACATATCCAGGAAAGTTACTGTTTTGTCAAAATACCAAGAGCTCTTTATAGTTTTCTGTACACACGTCAGAATCAGAAATACTGCTTTATATGCACTGAGTTGAATGTAATAGAAATGGGTCATTTTAAGTGTGCACCATGGTTTTGTATCAGCTGGATCTTACATGAGCATAGGTAAGAAATAATTGGTATAAGCTGTAAAATTATTACTCAGTGGCATCCTCAGGATCTTTCACTCAAAGGAAATCTATGAAGTAGTTGTGGAAGAAAGGATTCAGTGATTTTTTTTTTTTTTTTTTTATTTCTTGCATGTGTATATTTAATATGCAGGCGTGTGCTTATGCACACAGTCATATGTAAAACTATTAAAGCGTAATGTATGTATGGAATTATATATGTGGTTATAGACCTACTTCTGTAAGATTTTTTTTAATCTCATTTTGTGAAGAGATGGATGTAGGAGAAGAATCACAACTAATCAGAGCCGATACTTCAGATTCACAGAGAAAAAAATGCCCAAATTAACTGTTAGATACTTCCTGATAGCATATAAATGGCAAGAAAAGACTGCCTGGCCAAAGGCATTTCACAAGTCATGCAAGAGGGGAAGAAATTAGAGTATAATTGCAGAAATTATTCAGTTCACTACTGTAAAAATACCAATTCTATAAGCACCGTAGAGAGCTTATTGTTTATGATCTTGTACCTATGCAGGTCGCCAACTTCTTTTAAAAGCTATAAACAGAGTGTGGACAGAGCTGATCCATAGTAAAAAACAGGTTTTAGAAGAAGTTTTCAAAGTGACGCTACCTGTCAATGATCGTGGCCAAGTGGATATAACTGTTGCAAGACCTTTTATTGAGGAAGCAAGTTTAAAGTGTTGGCAAAATCATTTGGGTAAGTGTAACTGAGGATTTATCTGTCCTGAACGGTAGATTTCCCTGAAGTGAACCATATGCACTGGATGTTTTAATGTGGGTTTAGCTTTTGTGTAGCTAAGCACTCTAAACTGTCACCATTTAACGTCTCATTCAGAAACTGTACCGTTTGTAGAATATACTTACGCTCCGCTGCACGCTACTGGTGGTCTCAACAATGTCCTGTGTGTGTGAGTCGGTGTGCACCAAACAGCGTATTATGGATTACAGTGATGGAGTCATTTAGCTCCTTCCCATGAACACTTGGATTGGGGTGACCTGTGTTACTATTCTCAGGATTGAATGCGTCAGGCAGGGAGGGGGGCCCTTCTTGTGCATATCTGGGTGCAACCTGCAAACTCTTGGTCTGGTGATGCGATTGGAAATGTGTGACCAAGCTGTCCTCCTTAAGCAGCAGTGATACTATGAATTCTCCTTCTTGGCTGGGGAATCTGTTCAGCATAGGAAGCAGCTTTGCAGGAAAGGACCCGGGAATCCTGGTGGACAGCAAGTTTAGCACAAGTCAGCTCTGAGCCTGTGTAATAAAGAAGGCCAACTGTTGCTGGACAGAATTAGTGAGAGTTTAGACAGCAGATAATAAAATTCCGTACACATGACTAACTACTTTGAAGATTACATGGCTCTAAAGCAATTAAGGTTAACCTGGATATACAGAAAGCATTTTTGGAAACTTGGAATACTTGGTTTTGCAGTTTCTGTATTTCTAGATGTGCTTTGTCCCTGACTGATGTTTGCTCAAGTTTCCAGTATCTCCCTGATAGTCAGTATATTTGCAGAAATGTTTTGAGTAGAGTGAAGGACTTTTAAAGAAATTATTGCTATAAGAAAGTAGTAGTGGTATTAAAAGAAGAAAAGAAAGCTCAGAGGTGGAGTGAATTAAAGCAACAGTGAGGAATGTGAGCATGTACTTTTGAAGTCAAAGGTGACTGATACACGATTCATTAGCTGAATATTGGAAGAACATTAAACTGTTGAGAGAGTTGAACTAAACTGTGATTATTTTTTTTTTTACTTCAGTTTTAAAGTAAGCACACCAGTCTTGTGGACTTGACTATCAACTGGGATGGCTGTATGTGTACAAAAAGGTGCAGTAGGCCCACCTAGTTTCTCCGCTCAATACAGCTTATTTTGCTGCCAGATTGGTTAGTGGGGTCATGTTGTAGCTCCTTTTTGGGTAGACATATGGCACTCAGCTGCAATTTTTTCACTAGTATCTACTGTTTATAACATAAATTGTATAAATCCTGTTATCTTTGTGACTGTTTTGAGAAAAAAATATTTCTTCAGATGCTGTCTTCCTTCTTTGGAATGTCCACTTGTTCTTTAAGGGATGTAAATCAGCAAAATAAAGGTTGGCAGGGGTAGAGGGAGGCTAGGTGATGATTTTGTTTATACATAGCTGGTTTCCACCTCTTCAGATGAGGACAGAATTCATAGCTCATGGAGCCCAATTTTGATAATTAAAAAAAGGAGGAACAAATCTATTTGTCATACTTCATTTCAAAATGTAAGCAATTCCCAGATTTCACCTGGGGATCTTTCCTCATACAAGTCATAAATGTTTGACATGAATGTGAGTGCTGCTGGGCACTCTTAAAAAAAAATAACAACAAAAATCCCCAAACAAACAAAAAACCCACCCCCACACACAAAAACCCTAATCCCCCAAACACCCGCCTTTTTAAAGCAGCAGAAAAGGTTATTCTATTTAAAGAAACAACTGTAATGGGGGAAGGAAAAAACCCCACCTAAAAAGTGCTCCAAACACTTTCTCTTTGTTTTTTCAGCTCATGAGAAGAAATGCATCAGTAGAGGGGAGGCTTTGGTTCCAACCACACAGTCCAAACTTTCACGAGTTAGCAGTGGGTTCGGCCTCTCTAAACTAACTGGTTCCAGGAGAAACCGCAAGGAGAGTGGGCTTAATAAACACAACCTGTCTACACAGGTAATTTATGTCAATGAATAACATGCAGTCTAAAATCCAGCAATGTACGTTCAGGGTTTGTGGTAAATATCACAATGTAAGGAGTCCTGCAGTGTGTGAAGTGGTATCTGGTGCTTGGTTTTCTTTTCCCTTTTTGAATATCCAGAATGGACATCTTGCTTCTGTGTGTCCTAATCTATTAGGTGCATCTGTGCATCTGTAACGTTAAGCCAAGAGTTAAACTCTTCGTTGTTGGTGAGACTGCTCAGCTGCTTCTGTTTACATATATGCTTTATTGCTTTGCTAGTCTGGTTCTTAAAGTCAGTTTGCATTAATGCTCTGAAATGGAAGCTGTGAGATAGATGCTTGTGGTTTTTTTTCATCCTGCCCCCAAGATAATGTGGTTTAGGAAAATCCCTATATGAGTGTGTTTGTACCATGACTAAACAAATGCTGCTTTGCACTGATTTTATGGTACTACAGAGAAAAGTTCAGCAAAATAGTATGTGATGATAGAACTGGACATTCGTTTTACAAACCTGCTTGCTTAAAAAAAAATTAAAAGTTTAAAAAAAGAGTTAGACCAGAGTAGCACAGCAGTGGTGCTCTCAGTAGGACAGTACCTGGTGGGCCGTTGCAAGGAGTTAGTATGAAGTATTTGAGGCATTGAAAACAAAGGAAAGAGAAGGGTTTGAAAGTTTTGGAGGATTGAGTTCTTACTGTATTTAGCACTTGAAACATTGGGGATATGTTGGGTCGACGGGGGCAGGTGTATTCCTGCCACAAGGAAATGTATAACTCCTATTGACTTAATCAGGAGTTTGTGTCCTGTGAAAAAAATACGTTGCCAGTTCTTCTTCTGATCTGAAAATTATTTGGTGGCTTTGATGAAGTAAAGAATTCTCAGTGCTCTCAGTCCTTTTCCTGGTGAGCAGGCATATGCATTAAAATGAAAAGGAGGTAACTCACCAACTGTGCTGACAGGAACTGTTGCTGGCTCTATCAGTAGAGGGAGCAGTAAGTGAAAACATGTATAGCACAGTACAGAATGAGGAGTGATGGGTGTCTTGAGGATTTCCAACAGACTAGGCAGCATCCACAAAATACTACTTAAAAGGAAATAGGGAAAAGTAGTAATATTTGTAAGTGCCAGTCTTTGGCTGTTTGGGAGTGTTTTGAACTGTTAGCCATGTGTTTGGAATATTTTCCGAGGGTTTGCCAGTTTCCTTTAAAGGGTATTCCTATACATGAATCTACTGCCTTTTTAAAAAAAACAAAACAAAACACCAAACAAAACCTTAAATACTGTTGCATGCAGTAGTTTGAAAGTCATCTTTTTTTTTTTTTTTAAAAAGAAACTATCCTTTGTGAGCAAGTTTAGCAAGGTGATGTATTCATAGGCTTTTTCATTCAAACAAAATCTTCTTTTATAAAGTGTCATTCTGTCTGTCCTCTTACCTTTGTATTAGGAAATTTCCCAGTGGATGTTTACTCACATTGCAGTGGTTCGGGACCTGGTTGATATGCAGTATAAGGAATATCAGGAGGTATGGTTCAGAGGATTAATTACCTGACACTGATATTTTGACCTGTTAGGTTATACTAATCCCATTTCTCAGTATGGGGCTTGTGAAATATTAGGTTGTCATTGATGAAATGCTTGAATGTTCAGATACAGTTGTTATTTTTAAGGGTTCTTAAAATGCAATCAAATAAACAAATGAGGAAACTAATTTTGATCTAGTTGTAGATGAAAGCTTTTGTAGCAATAGGACATGTTTTTTTCAAGAAGCTTAAGTAGTCTTTCCTTAGAAGTGTAAAGAAAAAAATATGCTAGAATATGCTGTCTTTCTAAAACATGGTACAAAAACTTAAGAGTATATGCAGAGAAGCATTGTGTACAAACTACTTTCATCGTAACACAAAGAAAATTTTATGGTACCTTTCCCAAATTATGCAGTGATAGAAAGTGGCTGCTCTGTGCCTTCTAGAATGATATCTTTGCACCCTGCAGTTTCTTCCAAACATCCCTAAAGACCTTTGTTTCAAACTAGTTGTTGAGCTGCATGATATAAATCTTAAGAAGTCGGCTTCTGAGAGAAACAAGCCACTGAAAACAATTAGTTAAAAAAGTCAACCACCAAACTTTGCTTCATTGAACTTCTCTCCCCAGTGTAAATACAGGCAGGGAAGGCCTCTAAAACAGTTTTTGTTTTCATTCTTAAGTTACATTTCTTTCGTATTTGCTATTTAGAAATACATTCAATTAATGATACAAACCAAAAGCAGAGGTTTTACCTTCTTTTTTTTTTTCTTTTTTTATTGAGAAGATAACAATATGAACCCTGCTCTTATGGTAACTGACACTGAAAAGCTCATTAAGGTGTACTAGACAATGCTAGTAGAATTATGAATTATTACACGTTTTTCTGTAGTGTAGTGAAAATGTTCACATCAGAGACAGGCTTGAAAGCATCACTCTTGAGGCGTATACATATGTTTTTGTATTCAGCGTCAGCAGAATGCATTAAAATACGTGACAGAAGAGTGGTCTCAAATTGAATACGAGTTACTGCGAGAGCGAGGTTTGTGGGGTCCCCCCATTGGCTCCCATCTTGACAAGTGGATGTTGGAGATGACTGAGGGTCCCTGCAGAATGAGGAAAAAGATGGTGCGAAATGACATGTTTTATATTCAGTATCCCTACATGCCTGAAGCTGAGCAAGAAACAAACTTGCTGGTAAGTATTCAAGATTTTGTGATGAGTAATTTTATACCCTGTTGTAAAATCCATATTTTTTTAGAAGTTTTTCTTAAGAAACATATTTTACTCTGTTGGTATTACCTCGTATCCTGTCTGTATGTCCTAAATGGTTGGTAAGATCCAGTTGTTCCTCGTAGTATATTTAGGGAAAGGACTGAATCACTCAGCTCAAAACTAGGTGAACTTGAAGACTAGCAGTTGCAACATAAGATGAGGTGTGCTTGCATCAGCTAAGTGATCATGCCAGTGGACAGCAGAGGCATCTTCACAAGCCTCTAGAGGCTGAGAAGTATCATAACTATGGGAGGTTTCAGTCTGAGTTCTTGGCCTTATGCTAGATAATGTGGTAAACAGTGATCTGAAAAAAAAGAAAAACAAACAGGCTACAGGCCTTTGTTCAGGTGCATTTGTGAAATGTACTTTCATCCGTCTGCGAATATGAACATGGGCTGTGTAGCAGCAATGTGCGTGGCCTTTGAAAACTTGGTAGTTAGTTCCTGTTAATTTTGGAACACCATTTTTAAGAAACAGAGCAGTCTTTATTGTGTCTTTTTAGGCATGCATGTATGCGTGCAGGATTTTTTTTCCTCAAATTAAGCATGAATGTCAAAGTACTTAAAACAAGCAAACAAAAAATAGCATTCAGCCAGTTTTAAACCATTAGGTATATTTGTCTGCTTGCAGTCTGACACACAATAGCTGTAGTGACAGTCTAATTTACACAAAGTGGAGAACATGCCATCATACATTCTTCTCAAAAGTGTTCTTTCTCTGATGCTTATATAATTGATGCCCTGTTTTCAGTCTGACTTCTCAAGTAGAGTTCCTGAGACATCTGATGATACCATTCCTCAAAAGGTAAAGAAACAAGTACACTGAAAGAATGTGAAATAAATACAACTCTTTTTTCCTCCTGCATGTTAGGCAATCTTAACAAGGCTTCTACGTTCAGCTTTCAACTTGCTCTTTCGATAAATATTTTCAGACCTAAAGGCTTTTTCAGTAATCATGTTAGAAGATGTTACTGTGCTCTCCTCAGCCTTCACCTAATAAAACTTTCTGTGGATCTTACCTTCTTTGCTGCACACTAACCGGCTGCGTTGGGCTGTGCTATCACTGTTCTCACTGTGTGAACTGTTGTGGCTTTGGGATCTGAACTAATGGTTGGTGGAACATGTTTAGTAATGGGCAACACTATCACTTGGAAGCACTTACTGGGAAACTAAGTGTTTCTTTCCAAGAGAGGATCTGGGGAGCAGTTTTTTCTCCTTTTTGACCCTAATGGGCTGTAACAGGCCTACTTTTGTTAGAGCCCAGATTAATTTTGTCCTAGTTGACTCTTCCTCTCATTTTCACTATTAAAGAAATATACACATTTGTCTAAAAAATATGAATCCTGCCTTGAAAATAACAGACTTGTTTGAAAGTGGCTGCTCTGCAAGCGTTTCAGTATTACGCTGCTTCTCTGTTAATTACATTCACTGTCTTGCCCATCACTAAGTACAATGTGTAATGTGCGTTCACTCATTTTGAATTACATTCAACAATAAACTAATACATATAAGTGAAAGTGAAGCTATTATACAGAATATCCAATATAAATTGTTACTGTTTTCCTTTCTTCATGTTAGCAGTGCTAGTTAGGATTTCTCTTTGTAGGCTATACGTAGTTGTTTCCACAGAGTTTTAAGCATCATTTAAGTGGCATTTTTGTGGTGATAAGGAGAGAAGACTTAGTTGAACATAAGCAGCAAATTAGATCACAGTGCCTTAAATTTTTTATTTTGGGGGCAGCCAATTTGACCTGAAATAATAAATCTCCGTGTTGTTTATCTTAATCTCTTTGTCATCTGGAGCATCCACTTGTAATAAAGCTAGTTTGATTTTATGGGTCATTCAGTTTTCCACTATACTGTCATACAGATGAACCAAAAAAAATTCACCTTTTATGTATTTCCAGTTATTACTGCAGAAGTGGGCAAGGGAAAATCTTGACTGAAATGGCAGTGATATTCTGCAGTTCTACATAATGAAAAGCATTGAACTGGATTTATAATAATAATATTTTGTAATTATCCCAACCTAATTTTGAAATTCATGGGAAATGATGCTACCAAAAAAAAAGTTTGTGATGAAGAACTGAACACATTCATAAAGCTTTCTAAAGTTAGAGGGTGGGGTCAAACAGTAGTTGGAGAAGAGCATTTTCAACTGCAGTATAAAATCAGTGGGTTTTCATCCATCCATGTGTATCAAGTGTTTTAGTTCTGGAAGGGCTCTTGGCTCTTTAATACCTCTTTTATCTTCACCTGTATCTCCTGTGATCATTCTGACATACTTATTGTCCTCATTTAGTTCTTAATTCTATTTCAAATGTTACCTCCATAATCAAGTGAGGAACATAAGAATTAGCCTGTGGTGGGGGACGGGATGGGCAAAGGAAAAAAAAAACAACCCAACCAAAAAAAAACGCAAAAAAAACCCTCAACAAAACCAACACCACCACCCCCCTCCCCCAAAAAACCCAAGCCCCAAACCAAAAAAAACCCACCATACCACCACCATAATGAAAGGTATCGTAATACATTGTCATCACCTAAAGGTACAAATGCTGCTCAGAGAATTACTTTGGTTAAATGGATACTCTTGTGCCAGTCTCCTGTCCACAAACTGTCAGAATCTTTACTAAAAAAGAAACAACTGAATTAATTATGAATTTCTGAGCCTTAAAGCCAGTCCCGGGCTGCTTTTCGTTCATATCAGCTTCCACATATCTGTATCTTGAGGCAATTTTTTATTCAAACTATTGCATAGCAAAGTAGTCAGTTGGCTAATGAATAAGCTGCATATGTTGTAGGGAGTTATGAAAGATGATAAAAAGGCCATCTCATCTATCAATCTTAAGCACAAGTATCCCAGCCTTTTGTGACAGCTCATAACATTCTGGCCACACTTCTTAGTTCCCATGTTGTGGGTTTATCTGCAGGCATTTCTGCAACCCCGTTATTACTTTAGTGGCTGAATAGCTCCCTTGCAAATTAGCTGGTAGATCAGATCTACTGAAGAGTCTCTGTTTCTATATGTGTTGGTGTATGACTGAGCATGCATAAAACACTTGATGGGCATGCACTGTGCTGCACACAGTATTCCTGAAACACATTCACTGAAGCGAATGAGCAGTTGACTGACCAAGCAATTTGTTCAATTATTTCTAAGAAACCTGCTCGTTACCGAAGAGCTGTAAGTTATGATAGTAAGGAGTACTACATGCGCCTGGCTTCTGGAAACCCTGCAGTCTTTCAGGATCCTATAGAAGAGAATACAGTGGGTGAAACAACTCAGCAGGAGCCAGAACATGGGGAGGACACTATTGCAAGAGTCAAAGGTTAGATCGTTTGTTCTGTCCTGAACTGTTTTCTTTAAATTTATCTGCCTTTATATCTTCTCATACATTTGCATTAAGATAAGCATAAGGATCTTGTAGGACTCTTGTTTGGTTTTCTTTCTTAGTATTGGATCAGTAATTTCAAAGTTCAATAGGTTTTGCGAAGTGAATTTTTTGCCAGGTTTTTATTTATCTATCTCTGTTCTTTTCCAGGCCTGGTCAAGCCTCCCCTGAAACGATCTCGCTCTGCTCCTGACGGAGGAGATGATGAGAACCAGGACCAATCACAGGATCAGATTGTTGAGGGGAGTTCGATTGATGAAGAGGAGAAGACTGACAATACAACTTTGCTTCGACTTCTTGAAGAAGGAGAGAAGGTACTGTGTACTTCAAACACGCTAAGCACTTATTGTGTTGGAATTTCTCCATTACATGTCACAAGCATGAATAAATGTCCTAGATGCCTTCCCTGATCTACAGGTGAATTTGCTTAATATTTTGTCAGCTTCTTCCTGGAAAGCAAATGTGTGCTCTGGTTCAAAGAGATCCTGAGCTGAAAACCCTGTACTGGAAACATTCTTTTTCTCTCCTTCTGTCTGCTAGGGAAAAAAGAACCCATCTTGAAATGAAAGCTATGAGCTGTCTTGTGCTTGGATTATTATCCTGTCAGCTTAATGAGTCCAGACAGAAAATATACCTTGAAAATATAAACACTGAACTTGGCGGACTGTCAATAATTAATTGTTTTCTTCATTAGAATGAAAAAACTTGATAACTAGTATTTTATCCCCAAGAACAGTGTTAACGACCACGCTGCATATTTGGTATTTCAGACTTTGTCTGTCTGAAGTATACCAGTAAGTACATTTGTGATCATAGTCGGGTGGGCTATGGGTTCTAAAATATGCTCAAGAAGCATGGTGTGAGTGGATAAGTTGGTAAATATATAAATCTATATCATACAGAGGAGGCTTTATTTAACTCCCCAATTGCTAAATGCAGGCATTGGGTATATCTCTGATTAAGGGGGAAAATAGCAGAATTTTTGCTGTATCTACAAGTGATAAGGCGGTGTCTGGGGCTTGTTCTAACAAAGCAACGGTCTGAGCCTGAACTTGTTAACCTGCTTTTGCTAAGCATCTGCATTTCATCACAGATTCAGCATATGTACCGCTGTGCTCGGGTTCAGGGCCTTGACACCAGTGAAGGGCTGCTTCTCTTTGGGAAAGAGCACTTCTATGTCATTGATGGATTTACCATGACAGCTACCAGAGAAATACGGGATATTGAGACACTGCCTCCAAAGTGAGTAGTTAATAGAGTTTCCTCAATCATTAATAGCTGAACAAGAAGTATTTAATGAGATTTTTTGAGGATTCAACTCCAAAATAATGTCAGATCCAGAAAGACTTCAGGAGAAGTTTCTTCTGTGCTCACAAATTGCTCAGTGTAGTATGGTATATTGTGAAAATCAGCTGTTTCTATAACTGGGCTCTCATATGAACTAAGACAATAATTCTTTTAATTTATCTTCTTTTTAATCACTTCTCTCTTGCCTGTTTATGCTCATTTACAGGATGCATGAGCCAATCATACCTAGGGGAGCAAGGCAAGGTCCAAGTCAACTCAAAAGAACATGCAGCATTTTTGCATATGAAGATATAAAGGAAGTACATAAAAGGAGATACCTTTTGCAGGTAACTTGTACGTTGTATTTGGATTGAGGGGCCAACTTTGGAATTTTTTGACGGTGTTGTCATTTTTTAAAAGTAAAATAAATACACAACTGATCAGTATTTGGAAAGTGAAGTTGTTCACAGTGTTGAAATTGAAGTGCTTAAGTTGGGCATCCTTGTTTGAACATTTGGCATACTGTGGTTTAGTTTATTGGGTGTATTAGTGAATTTTAATGTTTTGAAAATAAAATATCTGGCCCCACTAAGCAAAGTCTGCTTCACCATAATTTGGTGTCAGATGTACTAAAGTATGACTAAACTGGTCTGCACCTGACCTTCAGAGGTGACGAGCAAATGTGTTAGTGTTGACATGGGTTTGTCCTTTTTGTTTTCAGCCAATTGCAATTGAAGTTTTCTCAGGAGACGGACGGAACTATCTTCTAGCTTTCCAAAAAGGGGTTAGAAACAAAGTTTATCAAAGGTATTGTAAAATAAGTTAGAACATTAGTCTGAATATTTGCAAATACCTGTGTTGAGCTGTATTTGAGCCTATGGTGACCTAACAACCAGAAGCAGATTGCAAGAGTGATGGATGTTAGGCAGTTTATAACCTGATAGCAACTTAGTGCTGCATGAAAGAACCACTAGGAAGCGCTAATGCCCACATGCAAAACTTGTGGTATGCGTTCAGTGGGAAAAATTTTGTTGAAGATGTTGCGTAGCTGCTCAAAACAAAGTCTGTAACTGTACTCAATGCACTCTGTTTCTAAGGAGAAGACATATCAAGGACAGAAACACTGATCTTAATCTCCTTTTAACTGCTGATGCAGGTTTTTGGCTGTGGTGCCATCTCTAACTGACAGTTCGGAGTCGGTGTCTGGGCAGAGGCCAAACACGAGTGTAGAGCAAGGGTAGGTGATTCTGTTCCTCACAAGCTCTATAGCTCATCAATAGTTTCAAATAAATGATGCTTGCATTAAGGTCGGGGTTCACTGGAGAGTACTGCAACCTCAATTTAAAATTGGGCATTACCAAAATAAATAACTAGTGATGTTGTGCTCCAGTTATTTTAAATGTGCTAATATTGTTGGCAGCATTGGTATATCTTCTTACTAATTAATATGTGCTATCAGGATTAACATTATCGGTATACAGATACGTTCTGAAAGGAATTGGAATGCCAAAGCCATTAGATTTGTCCAAGTTGTTGAAGATATTTTCCTCATCAGCAGCCTGTTAGATACATTTGTACTTGCCCTGAATTGCATAATTAATGTGCATCATTTTAACTCTGTGTTTAGAAATAAAAAAAAAGGTACTGCTAAAGCAAAAAGGAACAAAGCCCTGTTTTTCTAATTCTGACAGTTTACAAGTTTTAAGATTAAAACTTTGGATTGTTTTGTGAAGATATAACCCAGATCTTACTGCTAAGTCAGAAAATGCACTTCCTTCTTCCCATTAGGTCTGGCTTGCTTAGCACATTAGTGGGAGAAAAATCTGTTACTCAAAGATGGGAAGTAAGTATGAAAATTTTGGTTGGGTTTTCTTTTTTTAATTAAATTCCACATTTTGTAGTGATATGTAATTAATCAGTGCATATATGTTGCATCCTCTTATTCAAACAGGTGGAATATAGTACTATAGAAAGTGTATCTCAGCATTTTAGTTTGTAGTATTTCATTATATCATCATCAAATAGGAAATGGTTCTACCATTGAAAATGCAAGGGGAGGGACTCTAGTAAACATAGAGTGAGCGTTGTAATATTGAAGTAAGTTTTGTATGTTTGGGGAGAGCTGAACGCTTTGACAGTCTGGCAGTGTAGACATCTGATTGTTGTAAAGTGAACACTTTACAGTGCTGTTATCTGTCTTCCTTAAGAGAGGAGAAATCAGTAACTTCCAGTACCTGATGCACTTAAACACTCTGGCGGGCAGATCCTATAATGATCTCATGCAGTACCCTGTCTTTCCCTGGATCCTCGCAGACTATGATTCGGAGGTAAATAAAATATCTTGTCAGCCTTGTCAGTGATCTTTTATATGCTGGAAGTTTTGCAAATATTACAGCTGGCTCATACTGCCTTAGTAAAACTGAGGCTTATCTTTATCGCCAGTTGTTTGCATTCATCTATTTTGTCATGTTTCTTCTACTTACCAGTGAGTAGGATATTAGAGATTCTTGGCTGTCCCATGTGGGCACGTCCTTCCCTGTGCTGTTTTTATGGATGTTACTGGACAGGTGAGGGCCAGGATACATAGCTTGTTCTAAGGCAGTTGCCTCTCTGTGTTGCAGCCGTTCCTGTAAGTCTTTGCATTAGCTTTCTACTGAATATCCTGAAGGCCATTATGCCCACAGAGAAAGCATGCTTGTCCAGAAGACTGTGGTAGGGGCTACTATGAAATCTGGCCCCACAGTCAAGAATTCACTTTTGAAAAAGATGAAACATTGTATTAATGCTTTTGTGGGCAGCTGTTGCTACCAGCCAGACCATAACATAAAATATTGTTAGTGTGCATGTCGAATATTCAAGAACAGAATTAGAGGGAACTGAGGAACAGGATGAGGAGAGCAGGGCAGAAATTATCCGGAGCCCAGATGTGACTTCAAATAAAAAACACTGACTTCTTAGATGGGACTGAAGGATTGTTTTAAGCATATCCAATATTGCATCAGCTGTGTGTATAGAAAGCAAAGATGACAGCCTTAGGAGGTATGTGGTATTAAATATGGTAATCGGCAGTGTTGAAAGGGTTTGTTTAGTCTTTGATTTTTTTTTTTTTAATAAAATTGGTGTCTGTTTTATTTTTAAAGGAACTGGATCTTACCAATCCCAAGACATTCAGAAACCTGGCCAAGCCCATGGGAGCTCAAACAGAAGACAGGTTAGCCCAGTACAAGAAGCGGTACAAAGATTGGGAAGATCCCAATGGTAAGTAATGATACCTCCTGCAGGAGGAGCGGGGGTATATGTGCCTGTCACATGATGGGAGGGAGTCATGGATTTTTATATTATAGGTCAAGAGGTCTGGATGTGGATATGCAGAACTCCACTGTGGTTTTTAGCGACTCTCCAACAAATGCTAAATTAGAGCAAAGGGGCATTGGTTTTCTTGCTGTGTTGTTTGTTTTAAATCCAAATGACAGCTTTTGTTTATATGTAAAAATAAAGACAAAACAGGTGCACATTCAGAACAGTTTAACATTGTCTAAAGGCTAGAATGGACAGGGACATGAGGCACACAACCAGCTGTCTCTACTAACACAGTTTGAGTGCTGCTGCAAGAAAATAAGTTGTACAAAGGAATGGGAATACTTCTGCATTAGCACTACTCTAGCTTTTTCATTTCTCATATTAAGTGCTTTTTTGCTAAGGAAACAGCATCTTCTTAGCTAAAGAAACCCACAGAATAAGATGCAAATAAGTTACGTATTCTTGAATTTAGAGCTTCCTTATATATTGAAAATAAAACTTGCGTGTTTGGCAAGGCAACTATTATATGATACGTTTCTTCTTGTGTGTTTTTATTGAAGACACAAGCCTGTTTAACTACTGCGGTGCTGTTCTGTATCAAACAACAGCAGGTGGCAAAGACATTCATTTCTAGAAATGAGTCAGTATGTTCTAAGTGTATTTATGCAGACTTTTTGCCAGGAAATTAAAGAAAGTAAAAGCTGTACAAAATCTGTAGCCAACAATTGTGAGACATATTTCTGCCCAAGCCTTTAATTCCACAGTAACCAATAAGACTAAAAGTAAAAAAACAAACAAACGAACAAACAAAAAAACCCCAACAAAACCAAAAGTTTCTTCAGCAGAAATCATCATAGCTGAGCTGCAACACTTCAGTTGGTTAAAATAAAAAATGACTAACCTTTCAGTACTGCTCTGCAGAAGGCCATTGAATTAGGGCTACTGGACTGCAGCCAAAACTCAAGTGGTGTCCGTGACAAAACATAAAGCTTTCAGATTCTTGAGAATGAAAATTACAAATTTGAATTTTAAATGTGTCCAAGGTCACCAAGTAATTAAAATGCAGCACTAATTAATTTTTTTTCAGTTAGTACTGATTCTGTCACCGAACTGCTTTATTTGTTCTATGTTTATGGTTTTTAATCTTCTGCAGGGGAAACCCCAGCTTATCACTATGGGACCCACTATTCATCAGCCATGATAGTGGCTTCCTATCTTGTCCGGATGGAGCCTTTTACTCAGATATTCTTACGGTTACAGGTAAAAATTACATCACCTCACTTTTTGTTTCTTGCCTGCTGCACATTTGAGACCTAAGTGACAAATACGATCAATTGGCTTTGTTTTCATCAAATATGGTAGAATAAATATTTTTAGCAGAGTTGTTATTGCCTGGGAGGTTTTTGATGTATCTTTGTAAAAGACATAATGGAATTCACTTTTTTTCTAGTAGTTTGAACATTTTTCTAAGTGTATGCAGAACAAAATATCAGCAGACAAAAACCAAAGCAACTTTTATTGTGAAAAATGCTTTGCTCATCATGCTTTATTTGTCTGTTGTTGAAAGGATCATATGCCAGTTGTTTAGTTCTGTGCTGGAGGTGTTGAAAGATTGTTATTTTAAACAAATATGTCTATCCAAAGAGCCATTTTAGTACTGAGTGTTAAAACATTTGCAGAGCCTGGAATTGTTTGCCAGTTTGATGGGTAATGGGGTTTGTAACATTACATGTCAAATATTTTCCCAGACAGAAGCCATTAGGCAAAAAGATTTGTGTTTCTCTGGAAGACACTTAACTTTGAAATAGGACTAGATGACTGTCTTCTTAAAATTCTGTATATCTGTATCTCAGTGCTTTATGTTTACTATTACTGTGTATCAAAAAGTAATGCAGCTGTTAAAATCCATTGTGTTAGAGAAAGAAACATGCTGTGCTCTGTAGTGTGCCTCTTTTAGGCAGAGGATATTCTGATTTGCCTTCTTGGCAAAATCTGCTGTGCTGAGAGATACTCTGATGCTGACATGCTTCTCACTGTGTCCCACAGGGTGGTCACTTTGACCTGGCTGACCGAATGTTTCACAGCGTACGGGAGGCTTGGTATTCAGCGTCTAAGCACAATATGGCAGATGTGAAGGAACTCATCCCGGAGTTCTTCTACCTCCCCGAGTTCCTGCTCAATTCCAACAATTTTGACCTAGGTAGGCAGGAGGAGCTTGATTGCAGTGGTACGGGTGCGAGAGCAGTGCCAGACAGTGCAGCATGAGAAAAGTGTTTCATAGTATGGGCAGAAAAAGATCTGTTTAACTGCATGAGAAAATGATAGATGACTTGCATGTTCTGATATGAAAGCATAAGCAGGACTAATTCTGGTATTTCCTGATACTCCATGTTTATTCAATATTATATTTGAAAGTCTGAATGATTCAGAACTCGTTGTTTCATTGAGAAGAGTGTGGCAGGAATTCTTATTTCTTCTGTGATGCGTCAGATTTACTTTTTTAGATTTATCAGACTTAAGATATTTTCTCAAGCAGTGAGTGTTCATTTTAAGCAGTTAATGCAAACTTTTTTCTTAGAATCACTGAACAAGACACTGAAATACCCAAAAAGGATTTTTGTTTGGAATAGTGTGGTTTAGTTGATTTTTGGTTTTTCACCAGTTCAAAACACACAGATAATCAGGTTTTACTTGGAGTTTCTCCGGTTTGCATTTTAATCCATGCAACTTGCTATTCCATGACAGTGTTCGCCATCTTTTTTTGCATATTTTTTTAAGCTTTGCAAAATCTGTTTGACAGTCTTCATTTTTAGGACTTCCTCTTAAAGTATTCCTAAAGGCTTTGTTGAAATGTTGCAGTTAGCTTTTGTGAGAGTGATTATTCAACAGGAGTCAAATTTCAGACCTATTGGCCATAGGAGATATATGTTCCTTAGTATGTCTGTCACTCTTAACAGTGGCATTAAGCTCTTATTTTCTGAGCTCTGTGCTGTGAATCTAATAGCAATAATAAAGGTTAGTCAGGTCATAGGTTTTAATGGCCTCAAATCCTTTATTCAAAATGTATTGTAAAAGATTGGAAGCACAACCTTACAAAAACAAAAGCAAAACCAAAAGAAGACCCTGCAAAACCTCTCCCAAGTGTATTTCAGAGTACAGCCATTACTGGAAAAATGTTGAGGTCTTGTCCACTTAGCTTTGTATCTGATAATTTTGAACTGCGACCATCAGAGTCCTAGAAATTCTCATTGAGCATTTGGAACAACAGTAGAAAAGGTTTTGTTATGAACAACTGTCAAACACCATGTGATATTTTTGATTGTGTTAATTTGTACGAATCGCGCTCCCCTTCCCCTCATATAAAGAGAGAAGATGATTCAAAGTCTGGTGATGCAAGCAATGTTTCTGTTGGAGCAATGTACTTAGTACTTGTGTACCCCTGTAAACTTGGAAATTTGTTGATGTTCCTCTGAGCTAATAGGAAGCATGGAACTGTCTCTTGGCAACAAACGACAAAACAAGAATATAATTTGGAAGTTGTAACAAATACATTTTTAGTAATGGTAACGTGCCACCATTTAATGTTCAGAGTGGGAAGGGGACTGTCTGGGATGCAGATGAATGTATGTGGCCGGACCATGCCCAGGCGAATCACCAATGTCCTTAGGTGTGAAGCTTGTGGGGGATAGCAGTTAGCTCTTCACTGTTATGAAATGAATATTTAGCCTGTACTTCTGTGATGTGTAGCCATTCTCATGGATAAAACAATAATTCCATTCCTTGATACAGAACGATACGGATAAGAAAATAAATCCTGGGATGAAATACTGTTCCACCAAGGCTTCTCAGTACAGTTTGCTGTTACACTGTCTTGTACTGGGATTTATTTTCTTCAGAATACACTCAGTTGACGTGCCATTGCTATATACATACTAAACAGATGCCAAATACAGGAAATTATGTCTTCTTTTAAATTGGGGCTAGCACATTTATTCCAGTGTTCCTCATAGAATAAGAACAAGGAAGTTGAAAAGAGATAAGGAAATGAACCTTGCTGTGCTGATTCCTCTGGGTGCAAAATGGAGCGCTGCTGTGGTAGCAGGGTTGTCTGCTTAAGTGCAAGCTATACTGATATAACAAGATTCTGGTTGTGCAGTGATTGTGGAAGGCTATTTTACTGGCTGTTGTTTTCATTAACTTTCATGCACTGCAGTGGGCCTTTCCCATGACAAGGAGAGAAAAGCAGAAATTTACTTAAATAGAAGCATAAAGGCAAAATAATCAGATTCCAAGAGCACTTGATGGGGAAACATAAAAGTTTTGAGTTCAGACTGTACATTATGAAGTTGTGAAGACTGAGGAGGAGTAATCTGATCAATGGCTCTAGCTAGAAGGGTAATGTTTGTTTTGAAACACTGTCATCATCTTCAAAAGTCCTAGCAAGGAATATCTGAATTCTTCGTCCTGCAAGCAATCTTACATGAACAACTGAGGCAGAATTTTTCATGTTTTATTGCCTGACTTTTAAAAATGACACCATACTTTAAAGAAAAGACTGATATGGCTTGCTTTATAAAGGAAAGGTGTTAGAATTTGATTTTTTTATATATTATAATTTTTTGTCACCATTGCTGTTGCAGTGCAGTTTCAGTGCTTGTCTCCAAATTTTTCTTTCTTTTTTTTTTTTTTAATAGGTTGCAAACAAAATGGCACTAAACTCGGCGATGTAATACTCCCCCCATGGGCAAAAGGAGATCCTCGTGAATTTATCAGGGTTCATCGGGAGGTAATTTGCATTTTAATAATGACAAAAGAAAACATCAGTTGGGACTTTGTACTGCATATTAATCTAAGCTCGGTCCATGCAGTCACCACTACTAGCCAGTCCATGAGTTCTGAGTTGATGGCTAATTGTTGCAAAGATCTGTAGAACCAGTGTTTCCTCCCCTTCCTTTTTGGCTAGGGAGTATGTTGAGGCAAGAGTTCCTTCAATGAAAAACTTTATCAAAACATAACAAGAATACGTCAAAGTATATTCTGCATTTTTCTTTGTGGCAGGTATAGCAGACTCAACTGATGACCAGTATCCGTAGTTTTAATGCATGCCCTTTGAATTTCAGGCTCTGGAATGTGACTTTGTGAGTGCACATCTGCATGAGTGGATTGACTTGATCTTTGGCTATAAACAGCAAGGTCCTGCTGCAGTAGAAGCTGTAAATGTCTTTCACCATCTCTTCTATGAGGGGCAAGTGGACATATATAACATCAATGATCCATTAAAAGAGACAGCTACCATAGGATTCATTAATAACTTTGGACAGATACCAAAGCAGGTATACCCTTTGTAGAATTCTTATTTGCCAGATGGTACTCAAATTGAAATGTGTTAATATAGAACAGGAAAGTCTTTTAGGAGTGAAAATTCCTGGGAGTGTTTTTCCATAAATACTCTTCCAGTGGTGTGAAATCCTTTACATTTCCATCATAAATGCAACGAAGGTCAACTTTGGGCTTTGCTTGTGAGATTAGAAGTGTCTTTTTTTCCCCTTTGCACCCTTAAAATAAAGGCAAAATAAATTATGGTTCAACTGTAAAAATCAGCATCAGAAAAAAATAATGTATGTTCCTGCTGCAAAGTCAGAGGGGGAGCAGTGAAAGTGCAACTTTAAAGTAATGCCTAGTGTTCAGGTATTTTAAGTTATCCTGTAATGAAATAATTTCTATAATAACTTATGCTTTCTCCTTTTTTTTACACCAGTCTCATGGCATTCTGCAGGGCTTGGGCACATGTTTTATTTGAAGAATCTGTTGAAAAAAACCTCAAAATTTAAATTAAGAAGATTGACTCTTGTGGGACAGCTATAGTTAAGGAGCTATATAGACACATTTTTGGTGCAGCTTTAAAGTTTGTGTTCTCTTTAAGAGATTACATTAAATTATTAAATGTAATATTAAATCTAAAGTTTTACTGTGTGGGGTTTTAGTTTTGCAAGGGGGTTGAGGGTTTCTCTCTCTCTCTCTCTCTCTCTCTCTGGCATTTCTTTAGGGTTTTTTTTGCTGTCCAGTGAAACTTTTAAATGTCATCGGTAAATTTTTCCAATCCTAGGTATATTAGAAACTACAGATACCTTCAGCAATTCACTAGGAACCTAACCCACATGTTAGGGACTCTAGACTACAGCAGCACATAATGTTTCTGGACAGTCAGAGGGTATTTCCTGTGGGGACCCACTAACAGCTATCTGTCTCTCATTGCTTGGAAGGAAGGCTAAGAACTGCTCATCTATCCTCTTGTTGCAAAAAGGGGTGGTTTAGACCACTTAAAGAATCACCTTCAAGGGTATTAGCAAAAATGATTTCATAGGAATTTATAAAAGTGCAACTTTACAGAATGTGATGGCAAGGTTCACTCTATTACTTAATACACAGATGAAACGTACAAAGGAAAATTAAGTTAGAATCAAACTAAAATTATGTATACAGAGACCGAAGACACAGTAGGGTAGAAGAGAAACATACAAAGGAAAATCAAGTGAGAATTGATTTCTCATGATTTGTACAGAGATCAGGAATGTAAAAAGGTCGGGGAGACCCTCCTGTTGAGTCACAAGTTTTGGAGAAGACCCCCTTGCTTTCTAAACTCCTGTTGGAGTCTAGGTGCAGCTGGATCAAGTCCTAGTCCCAGACTTGGTCAACAGTTTATATCTAAAGGGAATATGAGTATAATAGCAGCCTGAGATTCACAGTTGAATAAAGTTCATGACAGTAACCTGTGTATAGGTTTGATAAGCAATATTTGTAATATACTTGCTATAGAATATTCAGGTTAGTACACACAGACATGCAGAAAGACACTAAGAGATATACATAAGCAAGTAAAAGAGGTAAGCCTGTTAAAAAATTCCCCTCAAGTTCAGTAAAAATATTTACATCAAATGCTTCGGCATCTTTCTCAATGGGTGAAGGGTTGAGCCTCAAGGAGTGAAGAGTATCAGCCCAAGTCTTGTTGGTTTTCAGCGACAGACCTCTGATCTTTGCAAACTGAAGAGTTTGCGAGCTCTGAGAGGTGTCCCACTTGGACATGCTGGTTGCAGCCTGCTGCGGTCCAGGAGAGATCAAAGGGTCTCACTTAGTACCGTTGTTTATAGGTTTGGGAGATGACTGGCTTTAGTCATCAGCAAATTCTTGGGATTCCAGTTGCGGTGGTACTGTTTCGCATGAGTTACAATTCAGATAAGGAAGGCTCCAAGGCTGTTGGAGAATGACTTAAGATTCAGATAGGGGATGCTCCAAGGCTGTCAGGAGAGGACTGAGATATGTCCCAAGGTTGTCAGGAAATTACTAATTATCCCTACTCCCATCCCCAGCCTCCGCCAGGCAACAGGAGTCCTTGGTACAGTCAGTGCAGCTCCTTGTCTTAGCCATGCA
This sequence comes from Haliaeetus leucocephalus, assembly GCF_000737465.1. NCBI lineage: Eukaryota > Metazoa > Chordata > Aves > Accipitriformes > Accipitridae > Haliaeetus > Haliaeetus leucocephalus. The sequence continues at coordinate 3,057,815 of NW_010972457.1, read as the reverse complement.
AGAGTTCCTGGTATAGTCAAGGGACGCTTAACCACCCAACTCATTATGCTTATGCTGAGGCCTAGCAAGACTTCCCGAGTTCATAGATCAGCCCAGAGAGGGGGAAGAAATGCACCACCACATCTCTGTGGCTGCTTTTCTCCTTTTCCTTTCTTACGCTGTCTCAGTAATCTAAATATGTGGTGGCTGTGGGGTTTTCTCCTCTTAAGTAATAATCAATCACTGCGTTGTGATGATAATCAGACATGGCCCAGCTAAAGCCAGATGAACAGATAAAGACTGGGGCTGAGAGCAGGGAAATGGAAGAGCATTGCAGCTGAGTCCAAGGATCTCCCTGAATCTTCAAATGCCTGTTAGGCATGTTTAGGCATAGGTACAAACCTATGATGATCTCATCATCTCTACCAGAAATTGCATGATGCTTTGCTAGAGCAAATAAGCAGACAGCAATAAACTTGGGGAAATCAAAACTCCTTCCTTAAGTCATTTTTGATGGTGAATGCTCTTGCAGCACATTTCTGTGAATTGTAGTTTTGCTATGACCCTCTGTGACTTTCCACAGGGGATCTAGGGCAGGCTATCTCAGTGATGTGGCTGCTGTGCGCTTTTTCACTCCTTTGCTGCACGGATGTGTAACATGAGGACTACATCTTCTTTATTCCATCTCTTCCACCACTGTTTCCCATTTTAAAAAGTTGTGCTGCAGAACATTCCAGAACTGGTACTGCATTTGGAAGAGGGCTCTTGCAAACTGCAAGGGTCCTGAGAAGCCACAGCCTGGGGGGGCAGAGCAGAATGAACAAGCAAGAGAAACAGTCGCTCAAAGGAGAAAAGAAGGGGTGGGTTTCTTGCTGGAACTGGCATTTTTTGAGATCAGTTGTCCATGTGGACACTGTATGATGTGCCTTCTCTCTCTATCTTCTCACAGTGCAGCCAGACGGGAGGCATGCTGTAGTTCAGGGAGAGCTGTGGTACCTAGGCCTGTTGTTACCCTTTGTACCCAGAGCGTAGATGTGAGCTGTAGAAATGTGTGTGCATGCTCATAGCTCAGCTACCTCAGGCTTATGCATGTTCCCTCTGTTATGGATAGGCCAACAGGTAACACATCTCAAAGGGCTGTAAGGAAAAAATAACTTTCGGCCTTGGAATTTCAGTTCTCCTTTCAGTGCTGTAATAGCCTCTCTGTGAAAGAGTAATTGAAATCTTACAAAATAGCACTCAATGTTTATATTTGTCATTTACATATTATAATACATAGCATCTACCATCCAAGATGATGTTTATTATGAATTTATCATGTGACAAAGCTAGTGTGTATCATTGATGATCATGGCTTATTAGAAGCAATGATCAGTTTGTTTAACACTGAGATACCAGGAAAGGTCACTGAAGCAGTAAAATGGAAATTCAGTCACTCATAATGAAAATCTAGGCAGAAGATGATCAGGTGTTAAGATGTGTTTCTTGTGCATGATTATCATATGCGATCCAATTACATGCCCACCTATGCTGTTACTCTGTTCTTTGGTAGCCTGGCCACCTCCAATTTTTGCTTGCTTCACTTCAACTGCTTTTGCAGCTGGAGGTAGCTTTAAAAATACTTTGCTCATTATGTCCTTGTTGGATTTTGTATTATTTGTTGAAGTCTTACTGAAATGGTTGCCATAACTTATTAGTGAATACTGAGAACAGTTAAGTAACGTTTTCTGACCTGCAGAACTTTTAGAAGGTAAATTGCACATACTGATGATCTTTTTAAGCTTTTGTTCTTGTAAACCTGTAATTTTTGATGATAATTAATTTCTTGATGAATTTCAGCTCTTTAAAAAACCACACCCACCAAAGCGTGTTAGAAGCCGACTGAATGGGGAGGCTGTGGGAACCTCTGTGCCCCCTGGTTCCACAAGTGACAAGATTTTTTTCCATCATTTGGACAACCTGCGGCCATCTCTTGCCCCAGTGAAAGGTAAACTGCAAAACTGTGGTAATTATTCCTGTTTCTTTGCCAGAGCATTCAGAGTTTCAGCAAGATCGTCCTTCTCCATGTTTTGCTTAGTTCTAATGTTACTAATGGGTGTACTTCTGTGAGAAAAACAAATTTTAAATATCCTAATGCTGTAGAGATTACAGCATTATGTTCTTAGCTACCTTAAAGTATGCTTGGGAAGCACCAAATCTGTGCCAGTTTAACATAACTTTTTTAAAATAGGGGGATAAAATTGGGCCCAAGCACCTCTTTAAAGTTTTATTTAATAAACAGTATTCAGGGTACATTGCTTCTGGGCCTGCAATAGCCTCAATTTTTGTGGTTTTTGTAGCAGAAGGATTCTTTATCACAGTGCCAAGAAATACTGAGAAATGTTGGCAGGATGGGTGGTGTTGGTAGCTGTGCTGAGATGAAAAAAGGTGAGGTTTGACTTCATATTTGACATTGGACTGAACAAAAAGTTAATTGTCTGTGAGGCAGGCAAATGCTATACAGTGATTTCTTAACTAGTTGATTAAATGAATCTGTGCCTGCCTGCTGTAAAGAGAGAAGGATGTACTAATACACAGGACATAGCAGGGCTGCACTCTAAGACAGGAAATTAGAAAGCACTAATCTGTATTTGTAAAGCTTGGGGGAAAACAGGTGGGACACCACAGGCTGTAGTCAGGAATGTAGCCTCTGGGAACGCTTAGCCAAGATGTTGGAATCTGTACCAAAAACTTATTTTTACTTGTGCCAGAAGTGGTGTACAACCACTTTTAATGACCACAGCCATCTTGTCTGAAGAACACCTTGTACAGCATCACAGGTAGGATCAGAGCTATCTGTGATCCTCAGAGTGTTCTCACCACTACTGATGGTGCTTAGCACTGCATTTGTTAGGAATGTAGCAAAAGTTGCCATCGTTGCAGTTGAAACAAAGATTTGTATAACATAGCCAATACAGATATCCTGCTTTTGCAGAGCATCAGGTATTTAATGGGATGAGATAGTATTTGTCTGTGCTAGCAGTAAAAGGTAACCCCATCTTCTTTTTTTAGAGCTCAAGGAGCCTGTGGGACAGATCGTGTGTACTGATAAAGGCATTCTGGCAGTAGAACAGAATAAGGTTCTCATCCCACCTACATGGAATAAAACTTTTGCCTGGGGCTACGCAGACCTCAGCTGTAGACTGGGTACCTATGAGTCAGACAAGGTTTGTAATCTGAGATTTGTTTCAGTGCTGAATGTACCAAAAGCAATTAGTATTCAGTAGTGAAAAAATCTAACAATGGAGATTTATTTCACATGTGAATGAAATAAGCTTGTACTGCGTATGTTTTATTGCTCCCTATCTGGTGGGCTTCATCAGAATGCTGGCAGAATGACATAAACCAATTACTAATAATTTTTTAACAGGTCTGCAAAACATGAATGAATTAAATCTGTGCAGTTAAAGCTCATCTCGTTCTCTTGGGAGGCGTCTTATGGCAGAGGCTGGAATTGCTTCTGTTTGAGGAAAAACTGCATAAGGGGGTAGCAGCAGTATCTTAGTTACTTTAATGGTCCCGTGTGCAGGGTAGCACTCAGGTTTTTATTTTTAACCTACCAAACACTAATCCTTCAAGTAATTCTTCTTTGTTTTCTTTATTTTTAGGCAGTAATTGTTTATGAATGTTTGTCAGAATGGGGTCAGATACTGTGTGCCATTTGCCCCAACCCCAAACTAGTTATCACTGGAGGAACAAGCACAGCGGTGTGTGTGTGGGAAATGGGCATTTCCAAAGAAAAAGCTAAAGCCCTTACACTGAAACAGGTAAAATACAATAAAGATGCCTTTTGCATAAATTATGTTTCAAGATCAAAGGAATTATGAAAGGGGTTTTGCTCACATAGTAAGCTTTGAAACCATGAGTCCAGCAGACCTTTGGAGAACTGAGTTGTCAAGGTACTGATCTGCATTGAAAGTGGGCAAAATACATCTTTAAAATTGCATCGTTTTTAAGGATAGTTGATTACCAGGAGTTTTTTGGAGAGATGGGGAATTTGGTGGCGATGTTAACAAAATTATTCAGGTATGTTTTGTAAAATCATCTGCTTTATTGTAGTGTTGTATGTAAACAGACTCCTGTTCCAGGGGTTAGGTGAAGCCTAAAATGTAAAAGCAGGGTCTAATACAAGCAGATGTTTGTAATTTTTGCCTCCTTGCAATTGACTTTGCCTTTTTGGTTGCAGCTCTTTCTTGTCTCTTATCTTTTCTCAAACATCAACAGAAGTTTATATAGAAGCCATTTTATATTTACAAAGAATTTGTTTTCAGAATGTAATTTCAGGTGCAGCCTGGAACACACACTGACCCTATAAATAGGCTACTGATACAGATGGAGGATGCAGAATGGGTTGGAAATTCATTTTGGGGTTGTTTTTTTCAGTAGAAGGCTATATAACATTAGACCCTTGAAATATGGTTTTGTGAGAGTACTTTTTAAATGGAAAAAATATTGCTCCTATCATTTTCAATTATGAAAATAGTTGCCAACTGGAAACTTGTAAGTCAGTTGGATCTTCTGATAGGATATTCATGTTTACAATATCTGAATCTTTTCAGATAAGTGGGTTTAATATAGTAATTTTTGTGCTCTCTCCTGATAGCAGCTTGTTCCTTCTGACTTTTGTTTTGCAGGCATTACTGGGTCATACTGACACTGTCACATGCTTAACAGCATCACTAGCTTATCACATAATTGTGAGTGGATCACGGGATCGCACCTGCATCATCTGGGATTTGAATAAACTCTCTTTTCTAACACAGCTTCGAGGTCACAGGGCTCCAGTTTCAGCACTCTGTATAAATGAATTAACGGTAAGAACCAAATACTGTTCACCAGTGTGCAGTGGGAACAGTAGCAAGAGTCAGAAATCATTAAACTGAAGAAAAACAAACTAGGCTCTTCTGTTAGTTTGGCAAAACTTGTATAACTCATCTGAAAATGACTAAGCTGGTTTAGGGCATAATTTGCATCTTTTGTCCAGAGACGCATGTGGGTTTATTCCATGCAGAGCAGCTTGAGCTCAGAAAGGTTCATTAACAGTGCTGGCAGCAGTATAGCTAGTGTGGTGTTCAAAGTGGGTTGTCAAACCTACCATAGGAGCTAACAAAAGATTTGGTATGTGACCTTGGTTGACTTCTGTTCTTTTACGCTTATTTTAAAGGAAGCAGAAGATAACCTTGCATGAAGCTGCAGTGACAATTGTAGTGGAAACAGACAAATCCTAAAAGCTTGTCTTCCTGGTGGTCCTATAAGTTACAGGTTGCCATTTATCCAGCTCCCATGCATGTCAAAGAATTTGCCTGAGTTGAAACTTTATGTAGCTGGTCCATCAGGGCTGGGTGGACCATGCTGCAACTGGAGCAAATGTAGTGGTTGAAATCAAGACAAAATGGGGCTGTAATGCAAGGAGGGGATAGCAAGAGGCACAGTTTAGTAGCTGCTAGTAGTCTGATGGTTGTAGTGTTGCCAGTGTTCTAGACTGCAGCTCCCGTTTCCCCTCTGCACTAGTTTGAACCATCTCTCGCTCTTTTCCTAATAAGGAAGCAAATGAAATTTAAGGTGATACATGTTTGTGAAAAAGACTGGAGTCAACACGAGCGGAGTCTTTGAAAACTGAAGGGAAAGTACTGAAAATACGCTGTTGGATTGTTATGCTGTGAAAACTAGAGGAATTGGTCTACTCATTGTATGCTGTAAATACAACAAATAGGTTTCTATTAAGTCTAGTTTTCTATGTACAATTTTAAAAAAGTGCATATCGTCCTAAAGATTTGTTAGGTGGCCAAACTCAGCTTGAATAGAACATCCTGAAAAGTGCCAGCCTTGATGGCTGAACTTGGCTTAAAAATGAGCCTGGTTTATATTTTTGCTGAAGAAAACCTGAGACTTTTATTGAAATATGAAGGTGCTATTTGTCTTCGCAGGGGGATATTGTATCATGTGCTGGCACTTACATCCATGTATGGAGCATTAATGGCAGCCCTACCGCAAGCGTAAACACTTTCACTGGCCGAAGCCAGCAAATAATGTGTTGCTTTGTGTCAGAGATGAATGAGTGGGATACCCAGAATGTCATAGTAACGGGACATTCAGATGGAGTTGTCCGGGTGAGTACCAGGAGTCACTGCTTGGAAAAATAAGTTTACACCTTAGTAGTAGTAGTAGTTACAGAAGTCATGTTTATCCAACACAGTGTCTTGGCCGGTACCAAAAGCAGTCCTGCTATACTTGGTTGCTCTACCTGAACAATTAGTGTTGCAGGAAGGAAGGAGTCCAGGTTGAGTAGACAATGCAGACTGTTTTTGGTGCTGGAACCAGCTGTGCCATTTCTGCACAGGGTGGTGCACTGTATCCTGTCCACAAGTTAGATGGACATTGAAGATTCATGGAAAACTCTTTGTGAGCTGACATTCCTATGCAGTCTTTCAGTTTTCTTTCTCCTTTTTGATGCACCTGTTGTGATGTGGTAACTAGCAATAATCAGCAGCATACATTTTCCTTCCTGCTCTATTTTGGTCACTTTTTGGTCGCTAGAGATTGTAGTTTTTGATCACCATTTTTGTTCTACACACCTTGAGACAATTCATTTTGCTGCCTAGAAAGAAAAGAGGAACTTAGTGGCATCTCTGATCACTGCAAGTCTAACCTGATTTTCAGTACTTTGCTGTGTGGAGTCCTGGGTCTGCCTTAAGCAGAGTCTGCTGGTCAGGTTGCTATGTGGAGTGGATTTTTTTATTTGAACAGCTAAGGTGTTAAATAACAGCACAAGACTTGTTCGCTTGTGATTCAGGCATGAACACAGATGTGCTCTTATAGTATCTAGCCCCCAAAAACAGGGCTTAGTATGGAGATGTAACCTACCTCTCGTGCTACCAGTGCAAACGCACAGTTCTAATAAGCCATCTTAACTCTAGAAGTAGCTCAGAAGAAAGCTAAAAGTTCAGTACGTGCACTTTGCTTATCCCCTGTCCCTTCAGTTCTGGCGGATGGAGTTCTTGCAAGTACCAGAAACACCAGCTCCAGAGCCTGTGGAGATGCTGGAAATGCAAGAGGATTGTCAAGAAGCACAAATAGGTATGTCTCCTGACAAGTGTTTTGTATTTGCCTTTTATGTGATCTTTACTACATGTAGGTTAAAATCCTATGGTTATACAGTGCAGAATGGACGATGGAGACTTTGTCTCAAAAGACAGTAGACATCCAGTGGGCATAATAAATAGAGTATCTGAGTTCTTTGCTCACCACCTTGCTTATGGTAGTTTCATACTGCTGTGAGTAAGAAAAAGTCATGGCCATTATAGCTTTTTTTTTTTTTTTCTGTGAAGACTGAACTTTTCTGTGTGTGGTTGTTTCTGCTATCGGTGAACACAAATGTTATAACAGAAGAATTAAATCTACTGATGGAACAGCATGCTGTTTAGATAGGCAATGCTGTACATATCATTTTCCCTGGTCAGAAGATTTTGTTCCGTGCTTGATGGGTATTTCTTTTAGCCATCTCATCTTCCTCTTGCCCTCTTCATATTGAAGATATGATCTGGATTTGGATCTGGATTGCATGAGACTCATTAGTAATTATTATATAAATACAGCTCTTTTTTTTCGGTGTCACTAGGAACATAAATATCTTCGGCAGTTGCTTTTTTGTATTAACAAAACCTGTTATTAGCAAATCTGCATTGTGTTTCTCAGTCAGCCGGAGTTTCAGCATAGCTGACTGTGCTTACTTGTGTAAGTTTTGCTGAAAGGCAGCAAGATTTGGTTTTGCTAACTTGAGCATTTTTGAAAATTTTACTCATGTCTATCCTAGCCTACCCCAGATGGACTATCATAGGAAATAGCTTCAGCTAAGGAGTGCTGTTTTCTGACAGGCCAGTGCAAAAAAGATGAATAGTGTGATTCCTGGCAGGAGCTGAATGTTTGCAAAGCTTTGAGATGCCTGCATGCAGTTCCCCTCTAGTCATGCTGTGGTGGTACCTATTGGGTTGTAGGTAGTGCAACAGCAGAACAGGGAAAAAGCTCAGGTTATAAGCAGCCTTGCTAACAATGTCTTCTCTCCTGTTGGGTGAATCCAGGGCAGGAAGCCCACGAAGAGGACAGCAGTGAATCCGAGGCAGATGATCCATGCATAGGCCAGGACACGAAACTGCAGGAGAGCCAGAGTCAACCAAGCAGCACCAGCCACAGGCCTAGGTCATCATCAAACAGAGCAGCAGCAGCATGGTCAGCAGACAGCGGCTCTGATGACTCCAGGCGTTGGTCAGACCAGCTCAGCTTGGATGAGAAAGATGGCTTTATCTTTGTGAATTATTCTGAGGGACAAGCAAAAATGCATCCCCATGCTCAGGTTAACCACCCGCACCCTAGCTATGCTGAAGCACGGCACTACAGCAAGCTTAAACCAGGTAAAAGAAATTGGGCACACTTCCTCTGTCAGATAAATGTGCTGTCAGCACTGACTCATAAGGCAGCCTCTCTCTGTCTGTGCAGCTTTGAGCAGGGTTGGCTGATAAATTCCAAAATGGTCAGCAAAGAGAAAAATTTGTGTGCAAACATTGCATGTTGTTCAAGCTTTTCCTGAGAAGCTGTGGTCAATTTACCCTGGCCAGCAGCTAACCCGCTGACTCGCCATCACCACCACAACCCCCTGCAGCAGGATGGTGGAGAGAATAGAAGGAACAAAAGCAAGGGAACTCACGAGTCAAGATAAGGATAGTCTAATAAGGGAAGGAAAGAGGAAGACAAAACAAGTGATGCAAGGGCAGTCACTCACCACCTCCCATAAGCAGAATGATGACCAGCCAGTCTCTGAGCAAATGGCTGCCTTCCCGCAAAACCCTTCCTCTCAGTTTTATTGCTGAGCACGGTGTTACATGGTGTGGAATAACTCTTCAGTCAGTTTGAGTCAGCTGTCCAGCTTGTGTCCCCTCCCAACTTACTGCACACCTCCAAACTCCTGATGGGGTTTGGGGTGCAAAGCAGAGTGGGGAAAAAGAGAAAACATTGACGCTCTGCAAGTACTGCTGAACAACAGCCAAAACACTGGTATGTCATCAAAACTGTTTTAGTCACATACCCAAAATGAGCATTTATGAAGAAAATTAATGACAGTTGGAAATCTGAGTCTTGACTTTAAAAATAAAATTAAATAATTAAAATAAAAATAAAAAAAATGAAGCTATCCCAGCCCTGTCAGGCTTTTGTACAGGGCTTCCCTGTGTATGTCACCATTCTCTGCAGCTCCCACTTACAGTGGGACTTACAGAAATTGGAGGCTCTGTGCCTTGTTTTGTATCCTCTCCTTTCTTACGTGCATTGGGGAGTAGTTGAAAAATGTGTTTTTCCTGAGTGAAACTTGAGTCATAGAAAGTTATCTTGGGTGGGGAGATTTTTTTCTTTCTGCAAAGTCACACATACAGATATGTTGGGCGAGAAGGGAACAAAAATGAGAATGAGCAAATTTGCTTTTTCCCCTCCTATTTCCCACTCATTTCTAGGATACAGATGGGAGCGTCAGTTGGTGTTTAGAAGCAAACTAACTATGCACACAGCATTTGATCGCAAAGACAACGCACATCCAGCAGAAATCACTGCACTCGGCATCTCTAAGTGAGTAGCTTGCAAGCGATTGCTTAAAACATTTTTTTACAATGTTGTCAGTAGGAAGTGGTACAAACCAGCTATTGTTCTTTGCATAATGCTGTTTGTGGTCCTTCTGTGTAGGGCAGCCTTGTTCAAGGACTGAGTTTAAAAAAAATCATAAAATAAGTAGACTCACTCAGCTGCACTATGTTACATAGAGTGTTGTTACAGCTCCATTTCTCAGTCAGACCAGGCTAATTTGCGCATTAGTTACTATGCCAGTAGTTTAACGTATTACGTATTCTGACATGTAAAATTGGTCATCAATGTCTGCACGTTACCGTGCCAGAGTTGTTGCGGGAATGCTTTTGCTTTTTTCTTGCAGGGATCACAGCAGAATTCTTATTGGGGATGGTCGAGGCAGAGTATTCAGCTGGTCCGTAAGTGATCAGCCTGGCCGATCTGCAGCTGATCACTGGGTGAAGGACGAGGGGGGAGACAGCTGTTCGGGCTGTGCAGTCCGTTTTTCACTCACTGAGAGGCGTCACCATTGCAGGAACTGTGGACAGCTGTTCTGCCAGAAGTAAGTCAGCCAACAGTCTCTTTTGGGCTCTTCCATACAGAATTTTAAGCTGTGTAAAGCTGTTGCATACCGCAGAACTCTGCTGAAAGACTGAGCTTTTCTTTACCAAAACAGAACTGATGAAGAAAAAGCATCAAAAGTCTCAAAACTTCCAGGGAAGAATTAGAAAAGACAGACCAGCCCCTTTATAAAATCAGTTAGCAAGACAGGTATCAGGAGGGAATGAAATCTGCTTGCAGCTTTGAAAACCTCCCTGTCGCCCATCTGGGAAAAACTCTAGACAAATGAACTTAGCAAAGAAATTAAAAAAAAAAAGGCAAAAAAACCCCAAACAAATGAAAAAAAACCAACAAAAAAACCCCCACCAAACTTCTTTTGCAGCAACTAGTTGTTCTTGTCAGTCTACTAGTAGCTATACTTTGAGTCTAAACTGGTGACAATAGCTTTTTTTAAGTTACCTCTCGCACAGAGTCATTGCACTGATTCTGTATTGATCATGCAAGTTAAATTCTGCTTCTGCCACACTGCATTTTATTTCTTTGTCAAGATAAGTTTGGACAGTTTTCTGGTATTTGAAGTCATGATGATAATTTCCACACCTGGATAGAAAATAGCCAGATTGGGAGAAGACCTGTGTTCACAGTGATGTTTGTTTTCCTCTACAGGTGCAGTAGGTTTCAGTCTGAAATCAAGCGTCTGAAGATTTCGTCACCAGTCAGAGTCTGCCAGAACTGCTTCTACAACCTGCAGCATGAGCGAGGTTCAGAGGAGGGGCCCAGAAATTGATGGGGTTCTGGCAAATGGAGACCCCATCCAGCCCCACCGTCACTCCAAGAACTAGTGAGAGTATCACGCAGTGATTGGAAGGGATTAGAATATTGTCTGTTTACACTTAAGTTTATACTGAGTTTTAAGCACTAAAAGTAAAAAGGGATCATTGAATTGGTTTGCGTTGACAGAAGGTAAATGAGGCTAACAGCATAATTAAGTGAAGAGCAAAGCCCAGGAAGACGTGATTAATAACCACAAATCCAATAGAACTGTCAACCCCTAAACCTATGTTGATGTGGCTATCAAGAAAGTCCTCACTTATCCTAAACACCCATTCTTGTCTTGTTTTTGTAGATCTAGTCATCTTTATCTGGGGGAGGGGGAGGGGAAGGCTTTTTAGAAGATAGTTGTAAATCTGCCTTCTTCGCAAGCAACTGTGTATATTGTAAATAGGTGTAACGGCCTTTTTATCTAAATATGAACTTAACTGCCTGTTACATGGGACTTCAGATTAACCACTATACTTTGTGTGGCATCTTTATCTCATCTATCAATTTAAATATGAATGTTTAAAAAAAAAAAAAAAACCAAAAAAAAAAACCAGAAAACTCGAAGGCATTATGCGTATTTCTGTTAAAAATCCAGTCTGTGCATGTTTGTTCTTTCAGTTGCCCACAGTATCTTAATTTAAGTAAGGCTATTCATAGAATTACATGGATTTTTTCAAAAGAAAACATTTTTGAGAATAGGACTTGGAGTATTTTATTCTAGCTGTAAGATAACCAGGAACTAAATTGTACACTTGTGTTGCATTTTATACCAAACTATTTACCACCTCAGTGTTGTTCATATTTAATAAGGCCTCTTTTATACATGTCAGAGCTACAGTTTTGTTAATTACTTAATGTTCATTAGCAGCTGATTCATGCAGTGCAAGAACCAGCTTTTACCTTCTTTAGTCAATAGCAATTGGCTTGCATATAGGTACAGAATGAATTCCTTGTGCATAGAATTTAACCGCTGTTGTCCTGTAGCTTGTTTGCAAAAAAACTTTTGGAACAATAGGCATTGCTCTAAAACAGGGTGATATTAGTCATGTCAGAAATGCTTCTAAGAGCTATCTTTGTGTTTCAGCACATGGCATCAACTTGAGGACAGCAGTAGATTTCCATTATGGTTTTTAAGTTCCAATATGAATTTAATTGCAGTATTTTTTTACTACTCTGTCATTTATTTTGCACTACATGTGGAATGAAGTAGAGACACTGGGATTGGAACATGTGCATCGGATAGGCCCATGGACTTAATTTCTGAATGAGGTCTTGCCAGTGGGTTTGGGGGGGGGGGGCGGGGGCAGGGTTGGGGTTGGGTTTGGTTTGGTTTTGTTTTTTAAGGTATGTGTATATATTTTGTAAATGGGTGACAAACTGATCTAGATCTAGGTATATTCACAATGGATTCTTTTAAATAGCGGTAAGGATATGACCCAAACCAACAGAAGACAAGTGGTCCCGCTTTTGCTTTGCTAGTACTTCTGTAAGTGTCTTCACTCGAGACGATGAGATTATCCTTCACTTAGAATGATTTGGGCAGACTCTGGCCCTGGGACAGCAGATGGTTAAAACTGGCACTGTCATCGGAATTGCACCATCAAAAATGTCAGAGCCTCTGTGGTGGTGTGAGCTTCTTCCAGAAGGTCTTTGGCACTGTGAGGGCACACCTGTCTTCTCTTGATTTGAGCTTCTAGCAGTGAATAATTTGTTAATACTGACCACTTACTATTTACCCTAGTATCACATGTTTATGCACTGAAGGTTAAATATGTATTTTGATACATGTTTGTTTATTATATATGTGCTGGTCTGTAAAATGAGATATATTCCTGTTTTGGTATGTATACTAGGTTCCCAAATGAACAGAAAGGCTTTTCTAGAGCCCTTGCACACTGTTGAGTAAATGCAGGTTTGTTGAGATTAGCTGACCCAAATTTGGATCCAAAGAGTGATGATAAAATAGCCGTGCTGCATGGCTACCCTGACAGATTTGTCCCTAAAAACAAGAAGAGGTCCTCAGTAAGCATGTGCGGAGCACTGGAATTTCTGTGTTCAGCTGTTCTCTCTAACGTTGCCTTCACCCTTCCCAAAATGATGCGAAACCAGCATAATTCAGAAGACAGGCTAGTGGCCTTAACGTTTTCAGTTTTAAGAAAAGGCTCTTTTAACAACTTTTAAATGTCTTTGAGTCCACAGAGTTTTCTTCCCCTTGCCTCCAGATTTCAAATCAAAACCAAATTTAAGGAAGTCTTCTTTTCTATGGACTGGAACTTGCACAGCCATATAATTAAACCCTAATAAAAACAAGGTTTATGACAATAACACTGACATAATCTAAACACTAAAGCAAACAGTTGGCATATAGTACTAATGTGGGGTCATGAAGATAGTGGGCCGTCAGTAAAGAGGTAGTTGACTGTGTTCAGCTACATCAGCACGTTGTACGGTTGTTGTTCTATGCTTCTGATGTTTGGCAGCTTACTGGAAAAATCAAGGTCATTATTCTTTACAAATTCTGTAGTGCAGAGGTTAGTCCCAATTTACATTTTGCAAACAAATCACCACAGCCCTCTGACTTAATTCTTCGGTTGCGCTGTTCCAAAAACCACTTTCTTGCTTGTAGGAGGTGGAGGGGAAAGAAACACACCTGCTCATATTTTCTCTGGCAGCTGGTGCTGTGGGCAACTGTTTTGACTACTTGGGAGTGGGGTTTTTTTCCATTTCTTTCAAGCTTCTAATGCAAATTCTTGCTTTGTTTTCCATGTAAAAATCTGTTGAGCAAAAATATACTCATGTACACTAACATTAGTAGACTGTATTCTCTGCAAGTACCTCACGTCTTCTCCTGCCTTGTTCTTTGTAGTATACTTATTCATGTACTCTTAACATTCGTATGTAGTGTGCAACTGTAATGTCATGCTTATGAGAGGGGGTTGGCTGCCTCCAGCCAACATTCATCAGTTCAATAGCAAAACACTTTAGATAAGTTATTTTGCACTTTCTTATGTATAAAATTGGTAGAAACTTATATTTGCTTTGTATCATTTAAAGACTCTTTTTGTTTCAGTAAATGAACTGTGTATAAAATACTTATGCAGTTAAAACTGTTTTTAGAAAGTATTTTTAATTTCAGCAAGTTTGGTTACTTGTTGCATGACTATTAACACAGCTGACTTTTTGTGTCAGTGCAATGTATATTTTTTTTTTTGTCCTGTTATTAACTTGTAAGCCCTAGTTAAATGGCCATTTATTTGTACAGCATCAGGAGTAAATTGAAGATAACTGGCTAAGACTGGAGTGTGGAATTTTGTACTATATTGCAGAATCCAATATCTGTTTTTTGGTGGTTGCGTAAAAGGCCTGACGATTTACTATCTAGTGTGCAATCTGTGATATCTGAATGTTCATTGTATATTTGTCTCCAATGCAAAAAGGTAGAGTAACACAATTACAATACATGATTAAATGCAATAGTTCAGGTACTGAAGTATTTTTTTCATTTCAAATAAATACCTGCTATTTACCACCAAAAAAGCTGTTTTGCGTTTGTTGGAAAGACGCAACATTTTTAACATGGGAGTGGTAACTAATGAGTAACATGTTTCTGTATCATCATGAGGAGTAAATTTTTATTGCTTGTTATGGTTTCGCTTTCTGAACACGAGTACGGTCATCCATGATGATGCAGTGTGAAATTATGTGCCTTTGTTTATTCTTCTTTGCTTTGTAAGTGTCATTGTAGAGTGTGAAGCCAGCAGAATTTGACAGTCTGTAGAAGAATAGGCTGTACCGATGTAGAGAAAGCAGACAGAAAAGAACGATTTAAGTCGTGCTGGATGAGGACAGTGGAACAGGATGAAGTATCAAAATCCAATTTAAATCATCTTCCTCAAGGAGAGAATGACTACTAGAGCAGAACTTGACCTTATCTGGTGAGAAAACAGCCTAAGATCCCCAAATGTTGAAATATTTTACTACTACTTCAATCCATTTTTATACCCTTTTCTAGCCTGGTAATGCTAAAGAATGTGGGTTTTCATGTTGGCAGTTCATTACGCGCCAATACTGCTGGCTAACAGTTTTTCTCTAACTAAAAACAGGCTTTGATGCAGTTGGGCCTACCCTGTTCCTTGGCTGATGAGCACCACAGCTGACGTTGCATTCTTGGTATTTGACAGTAAGTAATTTCTTTGGTTGTAAAAGGAAAGGAACTTCTACCAGTGAACTTGACTATCTATGCTTACTGCCTTTAACGTTAACTCCTTCCGTGAACTTTTGGGGGTTTTTAGTTATATTTAAGTGTGCTCTCAAGCAATAGTTATAGAAGCAATTGTCATGGCCTTCCTAAGCCATATCTTGGTTATATAGCATTGGTAATGTCTACTTTTCATAGAATCATAGAATCATTTAGGTTGGAAAAGACCTTTCAGATCATCGAGTTCAACCATCAACCATGCCCAC
>NW_010972457.1:3023086-3042334 GCF_000737465.1 Haliaeetus leucocephalus | reverse complement strand
CTCAAGGTGCGGCCTCACCAGTGCCAAATACAGGGGAACAGTCACCTCCCTGCTCCTGCTGGCCACACTATTTCTGATACGGGCCAGGATGCCGTTGGCCTTCTTGGCCACCTGGGCACACTGCTGGCTCATATTCAGCCGGCTGTCAGCCAGCACCCCCAGGTCTTTCTCTTCCGGGCAGCTTTCCAGCCACTCTTCCCCAAGCCTGTAGCGCTGCATGGGGTTGCTGTGACCCAAGTGCAGGACCCGGCACTTGGCCTTGTTGAACTTCATACAATTGGCCTCAGCCCATCGATCCAGCCTGTCCAGGTCTCTCTGTAGAGCCTTCCTACCCTCGAGCAGATCAACCCTGCCTCCCAACTTGGTGTCATCTGCAAACTTGCTGAGGGTGCACTCAATCCCCTCATCCAAATAATTGATAAAGATATTAAACAGAACTGGCCCCAACACTGAGCCCTGGGGAACACCACTTGTGACCAGCCACCAACTGGATTTAACTCCAGTCACCACAACTCTTTGGGCTCGTCCATCCAGCCAGGTTTTTACCCAGCAAAGAGTACACTTGTCTAAGCCATGAGCCGCCAGCTTTTCAAGGAGTGTGCTGTGAGAGACAGTGTCAAAGGCCTTACTGAAGTCCAGGTAAACAACATCCACAGCCTTTCCCTCATCCACTAGGCGAGTCACCTAGTATGATGGGTTGACCCTGGCTGGATGCCAGGTGCCCACCAAAGCCATTCTATCACTCCCCCTCCTCAGCTGGACAGGGGAGAGAAAAATACAACAAAGAGCTTGTGAGTCGAGATAAGGACAGGAGAGATCATTCACCAATTACCGTCACAGGCAAAACAGACTCAGCTTGGGGAAAATTAACTCAATTTATTACAAATCAACCAGACTAAGGTAATGAAAAATAAAACCAAATCTCAGAACACCTTCCCTCCACCCCTCCCTTCTTCCCATGCACAAATTCACTCCTGGATTTCTCTACCAAGCCCCCCCAGCGGCACAGGGGGATGGGGATGGGGTTTACGGTCATTTCATCACACATTTATTTTCTGCCACTTCATCCTCCTCAGGGGGAGGACTCATCACCCTCTTCCCCTGCTCCAGCGTGGGGTCCCACCCACAGGAGACAGTCCTCCCTGAACTTCTCCAATGTGGGTCCTTCCCATGGGCTGCAGTTTTTCACAAACTGCTCCAGCGTGGGTCCTTTCCACAGCTTGCAGTCCTTCAGGAGCACACTGCTCCAGCGTGGGTCCCCCACGGGGTCACAAGTCCTGCCAGAAAACCTGCTCCTTGGGCTCCTCTCTCCACAGGGCCACAGGTCCTGCCAGGAGCCTGCTCCAGCGCAGGGTTCCCACGGGGTCACAGCCTCCTTCGGGAACCCACCTGCTCCTGTGTGGGATCCTCCACGGGCTGCAGGTGGAGATCTGCTCCACTGTGGACCTCCCTGGGCTGCAGGGGGACAGCCTGCCTCACCATGGTCTTCACCACGGGCTGCAGGGGAATCTCTGCTCTGGCGCCTGGAGCATCTCCTCCCCCTTCTTCTTCACTGACCTTGGTGTCCGCAGGGTTGTTTCTCTCACATGTTCTCACTCCTCTCTCCGGCGCTGTTTCCGTCTGTACCAACTTTTTTTCCTTCTTAAAAATGTTATCTATCACAGAGGCGTTACCACTATCGCTGATTGGCTCGGCCTTGGCCAGCGACGGGTCCATCTTAGAGCCGGCTGGTATTGGCTCTCTCGAACACAGGGGAAACTTCCAGCAGCTTCTTACAGAAGCCACCCCTGTAACCTCCCTGCCACCAAAACCTTGTCACACAGAGCCAATACACCTGGTCATAGAAGGAGATCAGGTTGGTCAAGCAGGACCTGCCTTTCATGCACCCCTGCTGGCTGGGCCTGATCCCCTGGTTCTCCTGCACATGCCATGTAAGCGCACTCAAGATGAACCATTCCATAATCTTCCCTGCTACTAAGGTCGAGCTGACAGGTCTGTAGTTCCCTGGATCCTCCCTCTGACCCTTCTTGTAAATGGGCGTCACATTGTCAAGTCTCCAGTCATCTGGGTTGACCTCCCCTGTTGACCAGGACTGCTGATAAATGATGGAGAGTGGCTTGGCAAGCACCTCCGCCAGCTCCCTCAGTACTCTCGGATGGATCCCATCTGGTCCCATAGATTTGTGAGTGTCCAGATGGCGTAGTAGGTCACTAACTGCTTCCTCCTGGATTGTGGGGGGTATATTCTGCTCTCCATCCCTGTCTTCCAGCTCAGGGGGCAGAGTACCCTGAGGATAACTGGTCTCACTATTAAAGACTGAGACAAAGAAGGCATTAAGTACCTCAGCCTTGTCCTCAATTCTGGTGGCAGTTCCCCTCTGCATCTAATAAAGGATAGATACTCTCCTTGGCTCTCTTTTTATTGTTAACGTATTTGTAAAAACATTTTTTTGTTGTCTCTTACGACAGTGGCCAGATTGAGTTCTAGCTGAGTTTTTGCCTTTCTACTTTCCTCTCTGCGTGACCTAACAAGATCCCTGTACTCTTCCTGAGTTGCCTGCCCTTTCTTCCAAAGATGGTAAACTCTCCTTTTTTTTTTTTTTTTTTTTTTTTTTCCCCCTGAGCCCCAGGTTCAAGTATTTCTCACTCAGGGATTTCTGTATCTTAAATCTTTACATACACTGAAAAAAATGTTTTCTCTTTAACAGTTATGGGGGAATTACTGTACTTCTCAGCATACCTGCAGCCACTTGACAGCTGCAGCCCAGCATGCTATTCTGCTGTCAGAGAGCAGGTCATGAATTAACTTCCTCAAAGCATTTTGAGCCAGTAAACCATGCCAACTGTGGGGTGTAGGGTCTGGCATTGCTGCCCAGGCTTTGCAGGGAGAGAGGCCCTCCTAACAGTAGCTCCAGGCTGGTCTGTGCAGCTGGATCGTTCAGTGTGCATCATTTTTCCATGGGGAAAAAAAGCAACTGCCACCTTCTTTGATCTGTGCCATGTTAAGTTAGCTAACTTGTGCTTAACTTGGTACAGTATTTTGACTGACGCAAGGAACTTGCAATTAATGTCACATCCTGCCTACAGAGTGCACTGCAGCACCTCGTCTGCACAGCTTGTGATGTCTGATGGAGGGCATCGCTCAGCTTTGGGAAGGTGAGCCAGCCTCACAGGGTAGTTTTGTGCCTGTCATGTACCCTCAGCACCCCAATGTGCACGTGCTCCTCTACCTCTGCTGGCCTGTGGTGTGCCCAAAAACTCCCTTCCACAGGTCTCTCCGAAGCCTGCCTTGAAACAAAAAACCTGCCTTTTGAGTTTTCCGAGCAGGTTGTGGAGCCAGAGGCCGAGTGCTGTGGCCAAACTCCAGCACGCTGGGCTGCGCTGCTGCTCCTGGCATGCCCCAGGCATGGTGGAGAGTAGAGGTGCCAGGAGCAAGCACGGGGAAGCAGCGGGGGCCACAGTCCTGACGGATCTTTTGAGTGGGAAAGTCAAATCAGTCCCATCCCTGCCCGATGGAGCACAGGTTTTGGTGTTGACACTAAGATAGTGCAATTTAGAGTCCCTGTTGCAAATCAGGTGTTGAGAGAGTTAGTTTGTCTGCTTTCTGTCCAGACAAACAAAAGGGTGATTAATTAGGAAAGCCATAGCCTTTTGTGAGGTTCCTGCACTAAACCTGGGTCTGGGAGAAGGAAGAACAGTGCCCTGTGAAATTCATGGCAGCTCAAATGTCAGTGTCGGAGCCGTAAAATCCCCAACAGGCATCAGACGGGCCAGCAGCCAGTTTTGGAGTGAAACAAGGCAGTCAGTGAGTGACAGGGCAGCTCACTGCAAGCGCACCAGCCTTTAACTTCGGCTCCACCACAGCGCCTGCCAGGCAGAAGTACCTCCTGGGGCCAGGTATTCAATTTAGCAGCTAAAACAAATGGCCAGGTCTTCCAACACATCTTTTGGTTGTGCCTGTTGTTCACAGAAGGTGTGTAGAGGTCTGGTTTTGGGGCAGGAGGAGTTGTTATGCACTAAAAATTGCAGCATTTCATTCTGTGATAGTGCCGTAGCCCAGTCCATTATTACCAAATTGTCCTCTTCACAGTTGGGATGACTTTGACAGTTCAGAAAGGTGAGGTTTGGAGTCTGCTTTCTAGGTCCAAAAGTGTTTTATGCTGTATACCATTGTAAAAAATGTGTATGTATTTTTAAAGAATTGGCAGTGCAACATGTCTGTCTCCGTGTCAGGACGTGGTGCTGATTCACTAGTGAGGTTAGTGTGCCACACCATGAAGAGAGGAGGACAGGCTAAGTGAGCACAGAAACAGGGCTGATGTGTTGGGAGCCAAATCCTGCTCTGTCTTCCTGGGGGAGTTGAGTGACATTGCACTGGGTGCATGGCTGGCCCCAAAGAAGGGGAATTTGTAAGAAACGGGACCAAAACTTGAACATGGCTGCTGATGAACATAAGCGCAATCGTGCCTGCTCAAGAGTCTGCCACAGGCCCTGGCATGCTGCCCCGGCTGAGGCCCTCTGTGCTGTGGGGCAGGCAGTCCAGCAGGAGAAGCAACGTTGTTTTTCGAAGCGTGGATGTCTAGAAAAAGCTGTGAAGTCATTATTGCATGGAGGGAAATGACCAAAAAATGTAATGGCCACATTAAATAAATAAAGGGTAAAACCAGGCTGCCAAGAGCCAGTGGTAGCTCAAATCCAGCTCACTTTCCAGGTGCTGGGCCTTCAGCTGCCCCACCAGCACCTTCCCCTGGGAGGAGGGAATGCTCCCCCCCCTCTTCCGATGCCACTGTGGCCTGCGCCTCCTGCTCTGCTTTGCTGGGCAGAGCTGCTGGGGGCTTAAAGTGCTACAGCACTGAGCAAGAGCGCAGACGACCTCTGGGCAAGAGTATGTTTTGAATGTAAATGCTGATGCATGGTTTGTGTGCTCATGCATGCAGAGCAAGGCTCTTGCCCAAGAACCATGATGAAAACTGTGTGTCATCAGACACGACCCCCGCCCTGCGCAGGTAGGCTGTGGGGGGGTGCTGACACAAGCTGCCCTCAGCTCCTGGAAAAGCTTCCAGCCCTGCCCTGGCAAGGGGGACAGCTTTTGTGGGCGCCCCGCGCGAGAGCAAGGACTGTTCTTCTTAAAGCTTGGCTGCTCTCCCAAGACCATCCTGATGAAGTTGGACAGGGAGCCACCACGGTGCTGCCGGGCCTCAGCTGCCCTCCTCCTCTCCTGCAGGTGTCCATGAGGAGGACCTCCAGCAGGTCACAGGGACGCTCATTACAGGACAAATGCTCCGATTGCAGAGTAACCCGGGAGGCATTTCCCAACTACTGTGAAAGGGCAGGCATGAGAAGAGGGCAAAGCTGCCCAGCGGGTTTCCCAACACACTACCCCAGCTCTTAAAATTCACCTACCTGAGCAGTGATTACTGTATGCTTACCACCATGGGATATATGCATGTATCGAAGAGCTGATCAGCTCCAAACTGAACCGAGCAGTGGATTGGCAACAAAGGATGACAAAAACAGACTCGCTTTAGTCCTAAAAGGAAGAGCTGGGGCTCAGCTGTAGGAAACTGCTAGGACTTCATTGACATCAAGTCTGCTCCTTTCAAGGGAGAAAGAGTAAAAGTAGGCTTGAGTTCAGCTATAAAAGCCGTAGTAATTCGAAATAATAGTGATCTCAGTGTTACTTCCATAGATGAGTTAAAACCCTAAGCTGTTATCTTAAAAGAAATGATAAGGAGAAAAATACCTGAAAAGTTTTGAATCCATGCAGAAGCCAAAATATATTTTTTTATTGAGGAGGCCCAATTTGTTTCTTTCCACTCTGTCACAGGATGACAGCTACCTAGGGTGCTTCCCTGCTTCACAAAATTATTTTTTTAAGACAGACTTGTTTTAGAGAGAGGACTTTCCAGTTTCTTGGTATTGTAATATTTCAAAACATAAAAGACAAAAATAGCAAGTTAGAACATGTTGCTGTGATGCTGAATGCTGATGGAGCACAGAGATAGAAGGTACTTTGCACTGGTTGTCACTGGGTGAATGTGTTTGTAGGCAAAGCCTTGGTTATCAGAAGCTTTTTATGGCAGGGGCTGAGGCCTGGAGCTAACACGACAGTCATGACACAGCTTGAGAAGCAGAAACTTTTCTGGTAGTTTGCAGTGTGGTGGAAGAAGCAAAATCCATTTGTAATAACACAACTCTAGAAGCCAATTCTTTATTAAAAGATCTTTTAAGCATTCCAGTACAAACTTATCTGCTCCACTGTAGCTTTGAGTTGATGAAGATGAACAAACATTTAAAAAAAAAAAGGCAAAATGGACACCACTATAAAATTAGGAAGTAGATGAATTATGGACACCGATTACACCAAACATAAACATCAAACTGCAGGAATTATACACAGTCCTAAGGCAAACTATGTAACGAAAGTATGCAATTGCACTGAAGTCTGTAGTAGGTTATGACACGCACCGCTGCCCAATCACTCGATATCCTGGGTCAAAAGGACACCCCACTGGGTATCTCTGCATTGAGAACAGCAGCTTCGGAACCAAGGAGTACCCAGAGTGTTGCTATACCATACATTCAGTTTGTTGGGTGAGTGACCAATGGACCCAGCAGTGCCCAAATTAATTTATTTAAGAAAAAATTAATATTAAACCAGTTTCACTGGAATCTGTTGTTTTGTGCTTCTCCCTTAGCTAGAAATCCCAATGCCTTTGATCACAGTACATCCACCTGCTGAGACAAGAAAAGGTGATCTGATACCCTGATCCTGTGGAAGTCAGCAGAAATCCTCCAGTGACTCTAAGCTCATCACAATTTTCATTTCCCCAAGTATGTAAAAAGAAGTAATATTGCTGATTTCTCTCTGCACCCCCCTTCTCAACCACAAAGTGTGCTCCCTGATTATTCTCCAGGAAAAGGGACTGATTGTATCGAGGACCCTGTATTAAACAAACTATTAGATCTCATCCCCATTTCAATCCCTTGCACTATGTTCACCTTCCAGAGATACCAGCTCTCCTAAATCAAGGCTGCAAATGACATTTTAGCGAGTTCCCTCTGCAAGGCATGAAACCGCCCTTTCCAGGTGGTGGAGAGACCGAGCTGGAACTCCAGTTGCAGGCTCAACACCTCTCCTAGTAAATCTTCCAGCAACACCAGGCCCCCCAGTGCCTTTCATATCCTCACAGTAAAAATTAGTATCTAGCTGGACGGCATTTTTGCCTTTCTGCACCTATAGCCCACCCTCCTGCAGTGCCTGTACAGTGAGAGAGATCACTGCTCCAGGGGCAGTCTTCAGGCAAGAAAATACTCTTACCAGATCCAATGGAGTTCACAATCCATCCCTAAAAGGCAGGAAAAAAGCAAACCCTTGTTACACTTTGGTCAGTAGGTCACCCTTAATGTTCAGTTCAGTCTGTAATAAACAAAAATACCATTCTTTCCATTGAAACAACAGGTGCCCAGGAAAAGACAAGGAGGTAGAGAGCAAACGGAGATTCTGTTTCATTTTATTCAAAGTGTAAGATACCTCTAGTGATCCTTCAATAATAAACCTCTCTGATAAGCAACTGCTGTCGTTAGGACAATTTGTTCTTTGTC
Source organism: Haliaeetus leucocephalus (assembly GCF_000737465.1). Taxonomy (NCBI): domain Eukaryota; kingdom Metazoa; phylum Chordata; class Aves; order Accipitriformes; family Accipitridae; genus Haliaeetus; species Haliaeetus leucocephalus. Next base: position 3,034,730 of record NW_010972457.1, on the reverse strand, counting down.
CTCAAGTTGAAAGGAGCTCTCTGCTAGGCAAGAGAATTTTGCTGGTCCCTGGGGTGTAAAGCTGGTTGCTTGCAGAGCTACTATAGGCAGCAGGAGGCTTATTGCCTAGATGACAGGAAAAAAACCCTAGAAGTATGTATTGGCTCTGGCTGAGGTGGAGTTAATTTTCCCCATAGCAGCATGTTGTGGTTTAAGCCCAAGAGAGCACCACGAAGCCGCTCACTCACTCCTCCCTGCCCCAGGCCCCAGTGGGATGAGGAGAAAATACGAAGGCAGGCTCGTGGGTCGAGATAAGGACTGGGAGGGATCACTCACCACTTATGGTCATGGGTAAGAGACAGGCTCAACTTGGGGAAGAAACAAGATCAATTTAATTTACTACAAATCAAAACAAAACAAGGATATTAGGAAGTAAAAACCAAACCTTAGAACACCTTCCCCCACCCCTCCCTCCTTCCCAGCTCAACTCCACTCCTGGTTCTCTCCACCTCTTCCCCCCCCAGCAGCACAGGGCAACAGGGGACAGGGGTTGGGTTCAGCTCCTCACACTTTGTCTCTGCTGCTCCTTCCTCCTCAGGGGGAGGACTCCTCACTCCTCCCCTGCTCCACCGTGGGGTCCCTCCCACAGCAGACAGTCCTTCACAAACTTCTCCAGCATGGGTCCTTCCCACGGGCTGCAGTCCTTCAGGAACACACTGCTCCAGCACGGGCTTTCCCATGGAGGCACGGCCATCTTTGGGGTTATCCACCTGCTCTGGCATGGGGTCCTCCACAGGCTGCAGGTGGGCATCTGTTCCCCCACTCCCCTCCATGGGCTGGGGGGGGACAGCCTGCCGTCTCACCATGGGCTGCAGGGGCATCCCCTCCTCTGGCACACCTCCTCCCCTCCTTCTTCACCGACCTCGGTATCTGCAGAGGTGTTCCTCTCACATTCCAATCCCACTACTCACTGCAGGTTCCCCTTCTTAAATGTTTGTTATCCCAGAGGCACTACCACCATCGCTGATGGGCTCGACCTTGGCCAGAGGTCCAACTTGGAGCCGGGGAAGCTTCTAGCAGCTTCTTACAGGAGCCACCCCTGCAGCCCCTCCCCTGCTACCAAAACCCCACCACACAGCCCTCACAGTATTGGTAGCTAGAAAGGTGCTGATAACACACCAGTGTTTTGGCTACTGCTGAGCAGTGCTCCTACAGCATCAAGGCTGTCTCTCCGACATTCCCCCCTCACCAGTAGGCTGGGGGGTGGGCAAGATCTTGGGAGGGGACACAGCCAGGACAGCTGACCCAAAATGACCAAAGGGATATTCCATACCATATGATGCCTGCTCAGCAATAAAAGCTAGGAGAAAGGTGAGGGGGGCATTCGTTATTATGAGATTTGTCTTCTGGAGCAACCGCTATGCATGCTGAAGCCCTGCTTCCCAGGAAGTGGCTGGACATTGCTTGCTGATGGGAAATAGAGAATACATCTTTTGTTTTCCCTTGCTTCTGCTTTATTAAAGTGTCTTTATCTTGACCCATGAGGGTTTTTTCTCCATCTTATTTTCTCCCCTGCCATCCTGCTGAGGAGGGAATTGATAGAGCAGCTTGGTGTGGGCACCTGGCAGCCAGCCAAGGTCAACCCACCACAAAGTACAGCTTCATCACAGCAGAGCAGTACCTAGCTCTGGTGGTACTATGCCCCTATGCCAAGAGGTTTGCTGGCCAGATGTTACCACAGCACTGCTAATTTGATCCCTTGTTACCGCTACGACAAACCATTTCCATTTTCCCCAACATGGCTTTACTCCACTGACTTCATAGTCCATACACTCCAAATTCAGTGCCATACACCTCTGTCTCAACACATGAATGCGTGGGCAAAGCTCACTGTGCCAACACAGTATGTGTCAAAACAGCCCCAAAACTGATGCAAGGGCAGGGACTTATTCTGACTCTTCAGTGAGAAGTGTCAAATCATGAAAAATCCATCACCCAAGAAATGGCAGGGTTTTCCCAATTTCTTGGAGAAAAACAAGGTTTGGTGCAGCTGCCACTAAATCTTAGGGCAGTTCACTGTCATCTTGGTAGGAAAAAGCAGCATTGTGGTTCAGGAGGCAGAAACCAACAATGCTGGTAATGGCATTTCTACAAAACACTATGCTTTTCAAGCTGGCACTCAGAGTCTTGTCATGTGCAGCAGGAAATAGGGAATCCACACAAATTAGTGTAAAGGTACCTCTGTACTTAATGGAAGAAGGAACAGGCAGACTATTGGGCCACTTGGCAAAGCATTTCCTCTTCATTAGTAGCTCATTTACTTCAGAATGAGATGCAGAAAACTAGAGTGGACAGGCAGGGAATAACTTGTACGTAAGAAATGTACCTCTGTAATTTCCTGTCAGTTACTGATTCGTTTTTGCTTAGAGCAAAATGGCTCATATATTAGTTTTATGTACATGCTAATTTATTTGTGAAGTTTATTGGTAGCTATACAAAGTGCCTGTGAAATACTGGTAAGTTTTCAACTTCAATATAATTAAGTGGTTCCACAGGTAAACCACACTGCATGCTAAATTCTTTCTCCCATCCACTTTCAGGCACTGCATTTCCATGTCAGGAGACATCCCTTCACTGCAGTATGCAATTCTGAAGTTAGCCCTGCTTTGAGCAGGAGGCTAGGCTAGATGACACCCAGAAGTCCTTTCCAATCTAAGTTTTTATGTGATTGTATAAAGGCAGCAATAGCAACTGCCAATACGTTTCTCTAATCATCTCCTATTTTGCAAAGCTTTGTCTTATCCCTTCCTTTATAAAACTTAAAAGAAGTTATGGATGGATCTTTCCTCTGAGAGGCTAACCACTCCATTAGAAGAAATAAAAGCACCCAACCACTTTTGTTCTCTGTCAGGCAACAAGATAGGGATAAAACAAAAATATGCCCCAAAACCTCCAATGAGGAGAAAAACTGTCATTTCATGTTACATCTGGGTCAATGATTAGAAGCTACTCTAACCACCAGGTCATTCCTCTGAGCACCTGCTTTTCATTTGCAATGTTTTTCATTAGCAGCCTGCATTTAATACCATGTCTTCAGCTTGGCAAGTATCCAGCACTGCTCAAAAAAATCAATGTGTACGTGTCACAAACACCCCCAGCGCCCTTAATATCTTCTGTCTGGATAGAAGGCTAGCCAGCCGATCAGAAGTGAGCAGCATTTGGAACAGGACAGCATCGATGGAGCTTGTCCAAATCCCGGCAGCACCAGCACCAGATCAAGCCTGTCTTGACACTTGATACCAAAGCCACCCCACAGCAACTCCCTCTCCAGAGCTCGACTCTTAACCCTTCGCTGTGCCCGGAGTAAGGAGTAAGACTCCTGTGTGCTGTGGTTAACCCTTTGCTAGGAACTATCAGACTTGCCGTTTTAGCAGGTCACTTCTTTGGCAGGAGAAAGGCTGTCAGCTGTTCATGCTGCAGTGCAAACTGGTCATAACCGTGTTCCCCAAGCAGCTCTCTGAACCTCTGTCAGGTGCAACCTCTCCTCAAGTGCTTGAGAGAGGCTACGTTATGCCATTTTTGCCACAAATGGGTTGTGGGACTCTTCAAACTTGCCGCAGACTGAGAACCTGCTCTCGCTGGTAACAACTAAAAGTGCCCCTCTGCCTCAGGTAAGCAAGGCTGAGCCCAGGACCACGACCAGCAAACATTCTGACCCCAGGTGAACACTGAACCCCACCCCCGGGGAAAATCTGGGGAGAGAGAAGGGATTATCATTGTAAATGAGTGATGTGCTCCTTACGGAGGCCTGGGCAACAGCATCCAATACAACAGAGATTTACATATACCGACTCACAGGCTCTTTGTACTTATAAACCAAATATACACATTATATACACCACGTAATACACCTGGTGATGGGACAAAACCAGCGTACTCTCTAAATACCTAGTACTTAATGTTGTCAGTACAACACTGTGCTTTGCCGGGTGCTGCTAGGCCTTCAACCAGAGGCAAGGAAAAACATACGGAATGACTGCCTAAGGTGTAACCCTGGGCTAAAAGGAAAGGGCTAAAAGTAATGAAGATGCATACTTCACACTGGAAAATGAGAATCAGGCCAGACATCTCAGAAGTATTTTTCCTTATTGCAAGGTGATTTAGTATCAGGCAACTCCTCTTTCACTGTTTTGTTTTGTTTTTATAATTGTGCTGTTGGAAACATCCATGTAACAAAAAATATTGTGGCAAGCCTGAGAAGAGCCCAATTCTTCTCTGCCTGTATTTCATTGCAACAGGGTGACTTGGGGGCCACAGGAGCTGCATACCTGATGTGGAGCAGAGGAAGAAGGAGGTCTGAACGAGGCATGCTGGGACAGATCTTCACCTGCTGCCAACATGTCACCTGTAGACCATGTCACAGCAATGATAAGAGCTGGCTCAGAGCTCTGGCGCCCCATGCCTCACTGGATCCAGACTCCCTCTGGAAAGGGAACTGGAAACACTTCCTTTAAGTATAAAACTACCTTCTGGTGTCTGAACATCTGACACCTATGAGAAACAATACCCAAAACTTATAAAAATTACCTTACGTTATTATAATGCTCTCTCCTTTCTCTAGCTTGCTTGCTTTGGGCATTTTACAGCTCCCTGTATACCATGAAGAGACACAGGAGATCATGACTAACTGAAAGAAACCTTCAGCAGAGGGCAGGAAAATCCTCATATATTCATGAAGAAATAAACTCTCCTGTCGTACACATCCAAAGAATCTTGATTAGTAAACTCTTTGAAATTAGCTGGTTTTCTTTAAAAAAAAGGAAAAAAAAAGAAATTCAAGTTGATGAAAGTCTCTGGATATCAAAAATGTGCAGCTTTTTCCCTCCTCTGTGCTCCTGTCAAGCACTGGCACACCAAAGAGAAGACAGTGCAAGGGGCTCCTGCGTAGTCCACAGAGACCATACAGGCTTCATACCCAATGGAGAAACGTTCCCCTCTGTCCAACAGCACATGGCTCCAGCCTGCTCTGTCTCCTTGGAAATACAGGATCACAGATGATGGTGGTGAGAGCACAAAGCCCTGCAAAGCAGCACTGTCTCACAAGTTGTTCAGCTACACCAAATGCCACTGGCATCAGAACCTAAACACATCTGAAACTTCTCCCTTGTTTTTCACCAGCTTCTCCTGAAGCACAGGGGAGTTTTTGGTGGCTACACAGCAGAGGACAACAACAAACACACTTTCTGTCTACCTAAGAACACTGTGCGTTTGTTCCCCCGCGTACAAAGAAGCAAGCATGTGGCTCAGAGACTCAGACTTACGCAGCTGCCAGTTAACTAAGGGTCCTGGGTAATACAAGTAGGTATGAAAAAATTGTGCAACACCTCCAGCCTTAGGTGAAAGCCCAGAGCCTTGTCTATGTGAACAAAGTGATGTGCAGAGCTGCTGGGACTACAAACCCAAAGAAATAGCTGCCACAATGCTGACTGGAATAAATAAATGCAGCAAAATGTGATCAGGCGTAAGCAACAATGGGGCATTACGCACCAAGGGAGCAGTGGCATCTTCTGTAACACTGGGAACAGAAGAGATGGACAAGACACTGAGTCAACCTATGAACAGATGGATGTGTTCTCCTGTAGCACACTGTGTCCAGATTATGGCAGCAAAAGATAGCTGTAGCAGGTCTTCACGCCCACCTCCCGCTGGAAGCAAAACTGCGGCTGAAGGAGAAGTTGATCTCACCATTTTTGTACTTTCCCCACGCTCCAAATGGCACTATGACAACTGTGCTGTTGTCTTCAGTGCCAAATTGCATTGCCTGAGAGAAGAAACAAATTGTCAGCATCATCATCATGCTTGGAAAAGGTAACAAGCGTCTGGCTCCACATGGGACAGCATGCCCTGAGGCCCAAGACTTCCTTGCCCCTTCCCAGCCCTGATGCTGTGTTCTGGGTATGACCCAGAGCTTTCCATAGGATATGCCACCATCCAGAACTCCAGTGAGAAACTGGCTATTTCTGTCTATGCTGATGACGTATTCAGCACAGGAATAAACTGCAGTTACGGTCCCATGCAGTACAGTAGATCATGAGCTAAGCAAGTTAATTGAAATAATGCCTGGCAAGGATGTTGCAAGACCCAGGGTAAAGAAAAGGCTAGCTGGCAGGACTAGTGAATGTCTCAACCAGCATAGTTCAATTCACTTGAATGTGTGGTTGTATACTCATTTTTTTAAAACCAAACAAAAAACAACAACAAGTATTTAGTGCCAAGAGAAGCCCTGGCATTACCTGCTCAGTAACAACATGGGCAGCTTCAGCAGGATCATGGCACTGGTTAATGAAGTCGCAGATCTCCTGACTGTTCACCATGAAATTAATACCGTCTGTGGTAAGGACCAGGAAGCTGTCATCTGCGTGATGCAACTGCAGTAAAGGCACACAGTATGCACAATGATGGAGTGAGTGCCGCAAGGCAAATTAGCTGCCTTCATTTTTTTTATACTCTGTTGCAAAGCACTTTTTCTGGGGGTCCTGCGTGCCCTCCTGCTTTCTGTGCAAGGACAACTGGAACCCGCAAACCCTCAGCTAGCCAAAGGCTGCCCCTTGAACCTTTGAGTATATCTATCAGCCACGCAGACTGTGTTCCCTGTACTGGAGGAGAGCGTCTTAAGGTGCTTTCAGTTCTAGGAAGCAGCCCTCTGAATACACTGAGGGCAAAAGACCAGGCCTGTACATCACCCAGTAAATAAAATGCTTCCATAAACTGAGGATTTCAAGGAAGACATGATAGCACTGCGGTCATCTCCCTAAACCCCTCAGGCCTAGTTAGTGGTGTTTAATTAGGACCAACTGAATATAAGTTCCCCAGGCCCTGGGAGGTGCACTGGGGAAAAGCAACAAACAGAACATGAGCTGAGAGGAGAGCCTTCCTGCAGAAGCGAAGGCAACTGTGCTGAATACCTTCTGGGTGGTTAATTTGCCTTCCAGACAACTACAGAGCTACAGTAAGATGCATGCAACTGCCCTTTCCTCCCCCCTTCCTCCCAAGTGTGCAAGCCTCTACGTATTCTACCTTTTGCGATGACAGCCCATCCATACCCCACCTAGTTCCAGGGATGGTTTTGTATCAGGATTAACCTCAAAATTATTCATTTGACCACAAGCCCCAAACAGACTAACACCTTTGTATTTCAGTAATGGATATCATGTGTTATCTTTCTTCCCTCATCCTATATTGTAACTGTGATAAATGGGATTTAGAAGTTGATCTGGTTGAATTTAGTATCAGGGCCTGATTCTCTTCTGTCCTGTTAGTGTTAATCTGAAATGACTTAATTAGAATTGGTCTCTGGTTACTTCACCACAAATAAAAGACAATGCTTGGCCATCAGGCTTCACCTGGGCACATGTCATGTGGGTACTGCCACCTGCATCAAATACCTGTGATGCCCCTTAGTCCGAACGTTGCTGTCCCTGTTAAGCAGGCCTTCTTTTACCTGAACCCTTTTTGTTTCTGGCTGGGCTATCACACCACTGTTTTTAAGATCCAAATCTCCTATGCTTCGCGTCATTGCAAGTCTCCCATTCACATGAGGTTGTCCCAAACTGTTCCAGGCAATGAAGCCACCGCACTTCCTAATCCTGTCCAGAGGCACAAAAGAAAAAGCAAATATGAGTTACTGTTTCACACCATTACCCCTGTCTCTATCTACAATTTCTGTCACTAGCTACTGATGCGGAATGGGGTACAGAGGACATAAGGTGGGAGACTGAGGGTTGGCTTTTGCTGTTTGAAGGGCTCCACAGAAGGGATGTGGCTTGGTGGGCTGAGTCCTGACCTGGGAAGCACAGTGCATTTCTTCAGGTCTTGGCTCGAACTTGGCAGTCTTGGACAAGTCTGAACCATGTGGTTACGGCTCTGTACCAAGTCCTAGCTATGCTGACCTTACTGCCAAGACAATTTATGCTCATGCAAGTCCTCTAAATGGAACCAAATTAATTAACTGGAGCTGTGCCACTTTCTGCCAGCTCAGAGGTGGTCTCAGAGTGTTATGTTCAACTCTCTGCTTTCTTCCAGGCCCAACTCAACAGCAGAACACAAGCACATCCTGGCTGAGCCTGTGCCCTGGGAAGCCACATCATCAGCTGACAGGTACCTTTCCTTCTCTTCCTTTCTTTCTGGAGTATGGTCAATGGTGAGTTTCATGGCCTTTCCCTTTCGACACAGCAGGGCACGACTGTCTCCCACACTTGCCACAACCAGCTCAATACCATCCCGGAGCAGAGCCACTGTTGCAGTGGTCCCAGAGTTCATCAGAGTTGCTATAAACGTCATATCAAAGAGAGAGGTTTTAGCACTGCCTTGAAGCATGGGACCATTTATAACAGCAACAGTTTAAATCAGTAAAATGAAGACAACTTGTGCTCTTCATTACCAGTAAGTAACTGCTTTTAAGTTTAAACTAAATCTACATATAAAAAAAAAAAAATACAGCAAACACACATGCATGTAGGACTGCGGGGAGAGAGAGGAAGTGGAAAGCGTAAGCGTGTCTGTGCAACAACATGGCTCTATGCAAACAGGGCAAGTGGAGTAAAAGCAGTACAAGGTACAGTGGCTTCCTTTCAGCCTGTAGCAAATAGTTTTTCTGTCCCACTAGCTCACCTCAAGTTACAGGGTTATTGTCCTTATCCCTGGGCACAGTGACTGCACGGGTAGCCCACCATAAAGGCGGTGGCTCTTCCCTTCTTTTAGGTGGTGAAGTGGGCAACTGAGTAACATTGAGTACAGTAGCCCTATGTAGTTCACCAGAAGAGAAACACTAAATCACTCCTTTACATCAGTCTGTGGCATCCTCCCGTTACTGTCAGAGTTGTTACAATCTCCTTCTGCTTCCCCCCAGCCTTGGCAAGAGAGGAAGTGTTCAGCCAGCAGGCCGCTGGCTTTTTTCAGAAAGGGATGCTGCTCCCTTCAGACCCCGTCAACTTGGTGGAGGTCCCAGTGCAAAGGTGAAGCTGAATTCTGCCTTGCCTTGTGCCTGCAAACCAATGCAGTCAGCTGGCCAGTGGCTCTCCAGGCAATCTGCCCTGGCCGCTGGTGGGATCACTTGACAGGGGTGTACAGTGACTGCCTAGAGGGCAAAACAGAACCTAGGTGCTGTCTTCCTTCTCTTACAGGTAAGGGAGTAGGCTGAGCTGACTGACTGTGTTCAGGGACTTGGCCAGATTAACTGGTGCAAGTAAATTTAACGGCTTCTCATTTCAATTTCTACAATGCTCTGGAAAAAAAAGAAGTGCTTGAAAAGGAGAAATGTGAATCTGCCTATTTCAGAAAAGATCTGCAGTTTTATCTGCGGTGAAGGGAATGCCAGAACTATCCAGCTTTCCTTTTTTGTTTGCTTTTTGAAAGGAGCAGTCCCATTTTACAGTTAGTATCTTCCCTTCCTGCAAATTATGCATAGGTAACTCAGTGAGAGGTGCCTGGAAAGCAGTAACTCCTGCTGACTTGAGCTATTACAGTAAAACGTCTGGCCAGGACAAGCTATTGCCTGGAACACATCTGCATTCACAGCCAATGCAAATCCCCTTGAAAGGCCCTCTGTAGGTCTCCTGCATTCTGGGATTTTCCAGTTTTTCCAGGTTTTAAAAGCAGGCCAATTCAAGAGGAGTTTTGGGCTAATTTAGGAATGACAATCCCCAGTTACAATCCTGTTTTCACATGACTAACAGTTAACGATCTTTCTACCACCGCTTCTGCAGAGCTCAGCTACAACTATATGCACTCCTACCTCTGGCCCTGCAGCCCTGACCCCAGGGAGGCAGGATGGATCTGAGACAGGACTGAGCATCTGAGCCCAAGGAATGCCAGCCAGCCCCATCTCTGACCAGCTGCCAGCAAACTACACGCAGCGTTACTGCGGTAACAGAAGCGCAAGTGCTCTGGGATCTCGGCAACCTCTTTCCCCAACCCTGCAAGGTCTCAGCACCCCATAAGTAAAACAGGGTTGGGAGTAAATTGAAGTGCACAAAGCGCTGAAAGATGCATTGAGCCTTGTTGTGCAGCAAAAGCAGTGAGTTGATGAATACAAGAAAACTCACAAAACAGTCTAAGCTTGTGTTATTATTTAAAACAGGTATTATTACTGCAGTGAGGACTTGGTTTAGCTATACACTTAACCAATGTGTCAGTCGTGAACACCGACCATGGTGACCTAGGTCAAACCTCGGACTATGTTACAGCTGCCATGCAGGCTACTGTACTCAAAACTTTAGATGCTGGTAGCTGCTGACTATTCAGGTAAGCACTGACATCCTGTTTCTACTTCGAAGCAAGGACTAGTCCAGTGCAGGCTCACTTTGAGACACGTTATGAAAGTAAGATGCTAACAAGTACCAGTGCAATTAGAAATTTTAGTAGAACCAGTAAAATACCTGTTTTAGCCAACAGTTAAAAGAAGTGAAATGAAAAACCTACATAAATCTACCTTTTTATTTCACAGAAAATACATTTTATTTAGACGTTAAAATTAATGCAGAACCGCCACTACTCTCCCATTTCATTCCTTGGTTTTGGAACTATGCTGACAAACATAAGCAGTTTCTGAAAAAGTTAAGATCCACAGTCTTGAATTCATAAATGACTGGAAACATTTGGACATTCAGGTGAATCTGCATCTTTCAAGTGCAAACTCTCAAAGAGCTGCTGTCACAAAATCAAGGGATGGTACTAAAGAACAAGTCAAGATATTGTCCAGAATTGTAGCAATGGTCACAGTGACTTGAGATTTATATACATTTATTAGTTAAATAGCACTCCTAGAAAAATAAATGCTGCTCACACTCTCTTCCTTGGAACCAGTTCATGATCTGGGTAGGGGTGCAAGAACATGGATGTAGCTAGACTACAAGCATTATGTGATTTCTAGCACAGCTCAAAAACACAGGAATGATGATGGGATAACATTTCTAATGCTTTACTACAACTGCTACTAGGTTATTTAATAATATCAAAATATGTTGCATCAGCATATATATTGGTTTTAACAATTAAAGAGTTTATTTTGTTTTCCTAACAATATCACTATAAAACTAAGATCTTTCAATAGGTTCTTAACACTCACTGGACAACTTCTACTGCAAGTCATGTCAACTAATGTGACAAAGAGGATGTGGGAACCTTCCAGTAGTCCAGGCTAGGAACCGCCGGACTCCTTCACCTGGGACAAAATTAAGCAGATCTCTCTTTCCACTGAAGCCCAGCATATAGTGTCCAGGGCCTCCAGTTCTAGAGCTGCTGACCAGGTACAGTGTCTGCCACAAATAACACGCACACAGAGGCAAATAGGAAATTCACCCAGGGACTTTGTTCAAACAAAATAAACCTGCAACACTGGAGATGAAAGAATAAGAGCTGCAGAACTGGGGTCACTCTTGGTTTTGCCTGCACTGTCTTTTGCAGGTTGTATAGGAAGTACTCTGAGGTTTACATATGCATCTTTGGCCACGGATAAATCAGCCTTGGTACTTCTGGGGAATTGCCACCATTCTCACCTTCTCACTAAAACTGTGTGACAAAACCACTTTAAATTCAGCTAAAATAAAAGCTACCCACCCACCCCCCCCCTCCCACACCCCCAGGCACGGAGACCAACAACCCACCC
>NW_010972457.1:3014697-3023076 GCF_000737465.1 Haliaeetus leucocephalus | reverse complement strand
CCCCCCCCCGTGCCGTGGAGGTAAGTAACCAACCAACAAATCAACTAAAGAATTTTATCAGTGCTAGAGGGCCAGCTGCCTCATATATGGCAAGACTGGCCACTCGGAAGAACATCTTCAGTACAGAATATGGCCCAATCTGTTTCTTCAAGGTAATTTATTTATTTTTATATATATATATTTATATATAACACAAAAATGGGGAGTTTAAACTGGTGCCAAACAAAATGGGGCCATCTTAAAGGCACTGAATAGAAGTATATGAATTGTTCTGACCCACGGCAAAATATGCATAATAAACACTCCTTTAATATTGTAATCAGTATCTTCTAACTTCATTAGATAATAATCAGGGCCCTTGGATAAAAAGGCTGCCTTTGTAATGTCGGCAGATTTATGAAATGTTTAAGTACAATTTCTGCAGCTCTCCCTTTTCCTCAGTGTTGCAGGTTAACATATTCAAAGAAAGAAAAATCATATGTTTGAATGGTAACTTAAAAAAAACCCAAAACCAAAACCCACTACTTTTAAAATTTAGATATTTTAAAATAACTTTTGCTGTTTGCTCAGCATAGTAAGATTCCAGAAGTGCCTTTCAAACACAGATATATCAGTTAATACCTGGCTATGTTTTACTAAGGTGGCTATTCCAGAAGTGAGTGGCCAATGTGATTGGAGTTGGATGCACTGAACGTGGAAGTCAATGGAAAGACTCCATGTTGTTTTCTCTGAGTAGTGGATCTCAGTGAACAGAAGCAGTAGCAGTACCTTCTAGGACCGCACTAGGCCAGGAGAGGGTTTGTCTTTCTTACATTTCTCCAGAGAGGTGCTCAAATTTCCTCAAGCACATGATTCACTTCCTTATTTCTGTCCTTGCTGAGCAAAGCTATTCAGCCTTTACATTTCAGTTTTTATGGCCGGTCAAAAATATCAGAAAATTCTGTCCATCTGTGTCAACAGTTGTCCCGTGGATAATAACATGTTTGTTGGGCATGAGCTTCCTTTACTGTGTCCTATACCTAAGTTCAGCAGTGATTTAAAAGTGACTGGATATATTTAAATGCATGGAAGTGAATGAAAATGCATTTTTGAACAGATACCAAACACCATGCTTCAGAGCTCAGGCATATCTCTAAGCTATTAATTATTAGAAAGGATTTAGGTGGAGGACAAATTATGCCAGATCTGCCTACAGCAAGTTTCTTATGCTTTTGTGTGAAACAACAGGTACAGATACTGGGCCAGTGTCCAGAGGGCCAGTACAGCACTCCAACAGTACTAGTGAACTGCACGCCAGACACAGTAGCAGTACCTGGAACACATACGCATACTTTTTTTTTATTGGAAGCTCACAGAAACTATTATGCTATGTATTTTACACCTATAATTTCAAATATTCTGTAGTTATAAAGTGACCTACAAAGGGCTGTGCCCTTAAAAACATAGCTAGGTGCTCTAACAAGGCACATCTCTAGTCCTGTTAAATTTGTGCCATTACATGAGGTTTTTACCCCTTAAATAGTACTATAAACAATGCATCAAACAATATCCATGCAATTTTGGCTACAGGGATTTGTCTCAGGACTTATGTTACTTCAAACAGCCAGGCACACATTTTCAAAGCTGGTTGTGTGTTAGTAGGGTAAAACCCTGAACATCCTGAACGTGCACTGGTTTTTTTGCAGATACAGTGAAAGAAGCGAACCCTGGCAGGGTCATCTACTGAACAAGACTAAGCTATCATTTTCCACTTCATCAGCTATGGCCAGGTTTCAAAAGGACGTCAGTCTTGGGGAACGTCCAGTGTATCCCAGATACCCAATGTTACACAACCAGCCACCATTTTCAAGATACTTTAGCAACAGTTTTGACTGTCACATCTAGAATAGCCACAATTAATCAGAAATTTTGCTGGCAAACTGAATCAGTTTGGAAGCAGGCTTCTAGCAAGGATACATGCCAAGCATTGACATTTTACGTAACTTTCAAAACAGCAGCAACAACAGAAATAACAACACCAAGCAGTCAACATAGTACTGAATTATTCTAACAACAAATATGCAAAAAGTTTAATTTGTTCAGAAATCCTTACTTGTCTTTGCACCCTGTTACTCCACTCTGCCTTATATCTTGATTTTCAGCTGGGCAACCAGTCAAGAGCAGAGAGCTGGGCACTTTTAGATCCCACTGGCTCCTGCAAGAGCTTGCAGGTGCTCAGCCTACCTGAGAAACACTGAGTGCTTGCCAGAGCGTGGGCCCTGCGGATGTCTGACAACACTTTTGCCCTCTATTTTGCTTGACCTCATGCTTTTTTAATGAAGAGGGTTTGTCCAGTATCTTGGTAACTGTTACGTAAATTTGCTGGCATTTGCATTATATTTCATTAAGCAGCACCAGTTAGTTAAATGATATGAAAAAAATCCTATATGTGGTTCCAAAGTGCTCAGCTTGCTGCACAACTTGTCTGTCAAATACTGTTGTCACACAGTTCCGTAAGTCTCATGTACGAAATGTTATAATCAGAAACCGTTTGCAGAATAGCAGAATAATATGCCAAGTACAGTTCCCAATCCTTCTCCTCAAGGAGCTGCTCTGACACTTAACAGAGGTCACTTCAATGAGCCAAACCAAGAGCTGTCCTACTAACAAAGGGGCGGGGAGGGGGACAAATATAACAGATCTTCATGTTAGTGAAAATGAAAGGTCCTGATCCAGGAAAGCACATAAGTCTGTATTCAGATGCTTTCTTGAATGTGGGCTTTTAAGAAAACATATTTTCAAGGAGGTTCTTGGATGAAAAGCACATCTGTTCTACTGATGTGTCTCTCATGAGCTCAGTTAAAATTTACCGCGTAGGTCAAAAGTGACTCTGGACTTTTTTACCATATCTTTTTTTTAAAGGCTTTCAATATAAAAAAAATAAAATGGGATATAATGGGGAAATGAGCTTTATAGATTTAATCTCCCTTTTTTAAGGACTGCATTTCAGGACTTAAGACTTTTTTCCTGATACCTTAGCTTGTATCAGGTAGGAGGAAAGGTGTGTATCCCTCATAGTGCTGCAACAGTCAGGCTACCTGTTCTGCAAGGAAATATTTGAGTCTACCTAGATTTATCTAGCAGTTAAAGTGCAGGAAGCCACTCCATTACTTGACTGTATTCATTCATTTCTTAAGAAAAGTAGCTTGAGAATACAGTATCACTTCAGTCCCTAGAGGGCTTGTTCGTTTCAAGTCCTTCTGGGAGATAAAACATTTACAGTTTTTGTTCTTCTGAAACTACCTCAGTCATTTTGCCATCACCTGCACCAGCAATGGGACAGGTTTTTGCTGGGTTCTTTTTTTTTTTAATTGGGTTTGGTTTGTTGGGGTTTTTTATAAGATTGGCCAAACTGACTCTTAAAATTCTATCTCATGGCTGAGGAAACTCCTGTGACAAAACTGGGATGGGGACCTCTATCTCCTTCCCAATTTACTCTCCATAATCTCTATAACCTCGAGTTGCTGGAACTGGAACTTCAGATGTACTTAGTTGCTAGACACGTATACAAGAACTTGATTAACAGCCAGAACTATTGAGTCTAAAAGAGCTGGTGCGAACTTTACCACAGCCAACCTCGTTTTCCTCTTCACTGCTTTTTTCCCTTTCATGCTCCGCTACTCCTGTGATTCTGTTTGTGCAGGAGCAGTTATCAATTGTATTAATTTTGGGTTACACTCCTCCTCAGGTGCAGCAGCCAAGTTAGAAAGGGGAACTTTTGACACTGTTGCTTTTAACGCATAGGAATAACAGCTTTAAAAAACAAACAAACAAACAAAACCAAACCACCAAAAACCCCAAACCACCCCCCCCCCCCGGGTTTTTTCCAAAATAAAGTTAGGCTCCTTGCAAATCTAAATAGCTCTTTGCTAACTTGACACTTTCCTTGACAGAATCATGTTAAGAGAAATTCATTGATGATTATGCTAACATTCAGACTAATAACTCCCCCAGTAAATTTGATTGAGACTTTTTATAGCTTTTTAATTTTAAGGAGGTAAAGCACAACTGTTTCATTTGCCGTAAGTGATCAGAGCAAAATCCTATGTTAAGTAAAACAGTTTTCAAGTATCTTTCTGGACATTTCACTAAAAAACAACTGAGCAAATAAGAAAAACCTTATTCTCCACACTCATACAAGTAGAATATTTTTTTACCTACCATCAGCAGACAGATGAGCATGCCTTTCATATGCTTTGTTTATTTCTAGAAAAGCTTTGTTCAAAACATTTTCCAAGTTCTCCTCCTCAGTAAGAAATTCTCTGGAAACAAACAAGCAAACAAAAAAAATTAAACTTCTTTCCAAGAAATACACATCTTGATCAATCTCTTCCATAGCCTTATCTCCTCCCTGCATGCATTGAATAATGCTGGATTTCAGTGAAAAGGTAATATGATTTTACTAATGACCTGCACTGGCAGCATAATCCTGTAATTTTGCAAATAGATAGAATTCCTTTTCCAAGACCCAGGGATGTGACACAGAGATACAGAAGAGTGTAAGCAAGCCATAGGTCAGTGATCACAGTGACCCCATCTGAAAACAGTCAATTCTGTGTTCCCAGTCCTTTCCTGGAAGGTGGGTACAATCATATTTTCCTCTCTTGTCTTTGCCAGCTTGCCTCAATGGGGCAGGCACCATACAGAATAGGCAGTTCATAGCGTGTCCATTGTAATGGACTGTTCCAGTCCAGTGTTCCTGCTGTCCCGTTGGGCTAGGTGGCTATATAGCCTAGGAGAATTAGTGACAATGTATGACCTACCGGTTCCCTTTCAGTCCTAAGGAAGGAATCTCTACTGTAATTCATTTGATACACATTCACCTGATGCACACTTACTTAATATATTTTTCCATGTACTTATCACAGAAGTCTGCTGCTGCTGCCCCGCCATGTCCATCATATACTGCAAAGTATAGGATATCCTCCGTCAGCTGAGCATAATCAAACCGGTCTTCATTTTCCTTACGCTTCCCAATATGGCTAGCGCAGCCCACGTTGGCCAGGCTGACTTTTGGAATTGGCTTCCCATACTTTATGCTTGGTGGGAGGAGAATAGGTTCGTCAATGCGATTGTCCCAGATGCCAAAGGTGTCCCATGTGGTAGGTCGCCCGCTCCCGTCTGGATCAAAGCGGGAAGCACGGCGCTCAGAAGTGGAGCTGTAGCAGGCGGCTGTCGGACGCTTCTCGTCTTGCAAGAGGCGGGACGTCAGCACGGCTCTCCTTCTTACTTGATACCCTCCGTTTCGTACCAAATTAATTAAAGTAGCTGTTGACATAACTTGTCTTCACAGAGATTCGTAGGAATAAAAGATCAGGAAGAAAAGATATGCAGCTGCTGGAATGTCTTTGAGAACAAAAAGAAAACTGATCAGGAAACAAGAAGCACAGGAAGAGGAATTTTCAGTTACATCATTCAGGAAACAATGTCACACTCGGAGCCCGCTAACCATGCATAGTACAGCACTGCCTAGAAGAAACTACAGAGCAATCTGCATGACTCACTGAGAAACAATCCTACACAGACCAGACCACATCTAATTGAGAGTACTGCAGATAGATCAAGGCAAGGCATTTCTGCTGGCCATCTGCATAATGATATCCTGAATTTTCAAAGGTTGATGAAGTTGTGATGTAGCAAATGAGAGTGATGACTTTGCTCCAGGTCAGCTAAAATATGAATACGTGAAAATATGAGGTAAGGTCATGAAAATGAGCATGTTCAATGCATGCTCTCCAAACAACTGCTGAAACATTTGCACTGTGGCTCCCAGGGGGAAAGGTGGGAGAAATGTATTTGCTTCGATTTTAAAGAGTTTTTTCATCTGCACATGATATTTGGTTCTGTCACATTTATTGAGGACTTGAACAATACTTTTCAACACAGACCTGTGAAGTGAATTGTGATTTTCTTAGGCTATCTGAGAACGACTACTAAGAGTGTATCCATGGACATACACAATTGAACATACAAACTTCCCCACAAAAAAAACCCATGCAGCTCTTTGCTGTTTTGTCTGGCCTGAAGTTCTCTGTCACCTAGCCATGAACTGGGCTCCCTTGGCTAACACTGGCAAGCAAGATCTTTTACTGGCTTCTCGGATCTCTTTTCCAGCCCAGATAAAGTAAACACACCACTTGGCTCAGCACAGATAAAAATTCACTAATGATGATTCACCTAGCATGATGAAAAATGTAGAAAGCTTGGCTTATTTAACCTTTTGTAGAGTAACACCCAACTTGATGAAAATCCAATAGGCTGGGATGCAGTCTGTAGTAAGCTCATGCTGTTACACCAGAGCAATTTGAACTGGACCATTAGATCACTGTAACTAACCACACTAAATTTAAAGTGAGGGATTTCTAACTTAATTGCTCAAAGTTTGCTGAGAGCAAAATTATGAGTGAAAGGTATTATATGCCATAATAAAGGGATTAACGGTGAATGCCAAAAAAAAAGACAGCAGGATGGTCTGACATAATCAAGCAGCAAAGAGCAATACATGTACCCCAGAGACGCTGTAATTCTGGGCTGGAGTGCCTTGCCATTGTACTTTCCCCATGCCAATCACAATTGCATCTGTAGATCTGAAATATTTGTTAAAACTACGTTTTAAATTACTAGACAAAATCTGGGTGCTTGCAAAAACACACAGTCAAAGGTAACTTACTAAGTGGCTGCTTCAGTAGACAATGGCTGTGACATGAGCTTTCTGGAGGCTGCCATTAAACTTGTTCTTCACAGCTCAAAGAATGTTGCTTTAGAAGCTCTTGGTTTACCTTTCATGCAATTCTTAGATGAAGAAAGGTTTCTTTACTTAGCACTTAGTGAGTAACTGTCAACTTGGCAAAAGGCCGAACATGCTGGGCATCACTGTTGTTGCATCAGATGAATGTGGGCTAGGCCACCAGGTGAGTGGAACCAAACACTTGGAATTATAATATTTTCCATTTTATTGTGGGGTGACAGCAACATCACACCCTTATTTCAGCATACTTAGAGGTATTTAAAAACAGATTTACTTTCTTGAGTTGCTTTTTCTTTTCTGTTACCCTCAACTCATAACAACAGTATGTTAGCTTCCTTCTGTGAAACACAGCATGACCAAATTGAAAGCCTGCCAATTATCAAAACCCACACTTGGGTTTCACTTCTGTCAGCCTGAAAGGAGGACATGAAATGTTAGCTATATTTAGATTTCCTGGTATCCACAGCATGAATCAGAGGATTAATCCAAAATCCCGAGCTAATCAATGCATTTGTTCCCTATCAAATTCAATTCTCAAAAGGCCTTTTTTTCCAGGCAAGTATAAATACTGACAATGGTTTTGCTTTTCAAGTGTCTCTGCAAGTCAGGAGTAGGAACCTGATCTTTAGTTTCTGTGATCTAAATAGTTATGCTTTCAGTTGGATATAAAACAGTCTGTGCTTTCCTAACTGATACGTTTGCAAACAGAGGGCAAGCCTATCTGGGCAAAACAAGGCCGAGTTGTTTAAAAGGGGACACTGGTGTTAAAGCCAAAGTCCAAGATGGACAGTTGTCAATGGAAATCTGTTTTGAGGTGCTCCATCTGATCCTGTTAATCTGTACACATTTAACTTAAAGAAGTAGTTGCTGCAGACAGACACGGAAATACAAAGCTTAAAGCGAACAAAGTGAACGATTAAACTGTAGCTCAACATGCATTGTGCCCCTATTACAGGCTGGCTGCTTCTTGGCAGATGGAAATTTTCCAGACCGCGAGAAGAAAAGGGAAAAAAAAAAGAAACCCGGAAGAAAGAGAAGGCATGCCTGCAGCCCCAGGGGATTAAACGTATTTAAAAAGGAATCCAAAACTCTGAACTCGTCTAAGTGCATCTGCCTTGCATGCTTTCCAAACCCCACAGCTGTGGGCAGTACTGTATGCTTCTGTACCTTAAGCTCGTCTTAAATCAGAGGGTTTTTTAAATCTGTGACAATATAATCTCACCCCCTGCCTGGATAATAAAACTGCGCAGGCGGCAGCAATTTAAAGAGGCTTCTGCTGCCGATTTACGAATTTGTACGCGACCGACCGACTGGGCTAGGACGGGTTTATTCTACGCCTACAAAAGCCGTGCAGCTACGTTGGGCCGCGCCCTCTGAGGAAAAACCGATGTGACCGGCACCGATCCTCCTCGCAAGCCCCTCCACGATGGCAGAGGCGTCTCTGCTGCAGTCCCTTCCCCCCCGGCCGCGGTGAGGGGGTCGGCAGAGACCCGGCAGGCCGACGGCCGCCCCTCCCCGCTCCGCTGCCGCCTTTCTGCCCCACCGGCGCGCGGCCTAACGGCGAGAGCGCGCGCGGGGGACCCAGCCCCGGC
>NW_010972457.1:3014445-3014687 GCF_000737465.1 Haliaeetus leucocephalus | reverse complement strand
CCGCCGGTGGAAGGGAGCGGTGTCGGTAAGCGGGAGCGGAGCGCGCCTCCTCCCCAGGGCAGGCTCGCTGCCCCCCGCCCCGCGGCCCGGCCCCAGCCGCCGCCCGGAGCCCTGCGCGCCCATCCCGCTCCCCTCGCCGCAAGGGGCGAGCGGGGAGAGAAGTTTCTGAGCCCTGGATCCCCACCCCGCTCCCCGCGGCGGCCGGGGGCGCTCTCCCCTCCCCTCACCCCAGGCCCCGGGCA
>NW_010972457.1:2998820-3014435 GCF_000737465.1 Haliaeetus leucocephalus | reverse complement strand
GCCGGCCAGGCGGCAAGGCCGACTGCAAGGACAGGCAGGCGGTGTCTGCAGCTACGGCCCATGGGCTTCTCAAGAGGGCCTTAGAAAAAAGTGTTTATGTTGTTCAGGAAAAATACGGCAATAGATTTAACGTACAGTTGAGCGTGCTGCTCCGAGGCGGCTGTTTCCATGAAAAAAGCCCTGCCGCCTCCTTCTTGTTTGACCCGTGTCCAAATGGCAGTTTAAAGAGATCATTTGCGTGGCGCTGTGCTACTGACACAGTCTTTGACCTTTGACGCAATTTGGCAAATCAGTGGACTCTTAATTACAAAAGCCTTTGAAACACACTTTCCCATTGACCTCCTGCTGTCCACTAGAGACAAGAGTACTTGAAAACAGAAACCTGAAAAGTGCGGGCGACGTAGTTTCCATAGGAGCTTAAAGAGCTCACTGTCAAGTTTATCCCAGATATTTGTGAGGTAAGGAAGTTTGGGGGGTTTGTTTGTTTAAATTTCAAGAACATTATCTCCTCTAACCTTTCTTTGTGATTGACATTACCTTATAAAAAGCCCTGTAAAATGGGATGCTGGACCTGTAGGTTTACAGACTGATGTTCAGTTTCCCAACTAGGGACTTTACAAAGGCACCAATATTTCAGGAAACCAAGTTCTCCGGTCTCCTGACTGTGAGTACAGATTCTTAAAAACTTGGACCTATGTATCCATATCTAGTGCTGTTATTAGGTGGCATCCTTAATCTGTCAAACCTGCCATTAATATTTATCATCCGCTGCAATGTCATCTTTACTATGTTCCGAGCAAAGCTTGATGTCAGCTGTCTCCCTTTTGTATTCAGTAGGGGACAGCTAAGCAGTCCTAGTGCCCACAGCACCATGTGCCTTGACTGCAAAATCCATCGGCTTCTGGCCAGAAAAGCACCAAGAAAACCCCTCAGAGCTCTCACTGGACGGGTCTACTTGTAGGAGAAGGGGTTAGGTAGGTAAGCATGGTAGCACCTACCAGATTGTTCTGGTTTCCAGATGTGTGGTGTCCCACTCAGCATTTAGAATGGAATTTGACCCTGTGAGTCTTTTGGGGATAGCAACACTGTCATCTGTCACTGCAGGTTGTTCCCTGGTTCCTGTTTGCCCTCAGTGAGACAAAGGAAAAACAATGCTCCGTGGAAACCAGCTCCCCTGGCATGAGGTAAAGAGCGGCAGTTCTCCTGAGCAGGAGTGATCCATACAGAATTGTATCCAAACTAGCCCAGTGATTTATTGAGAATGAAAACAGTACGTTACCCTGTAAACCAGGTATTGCTGTTTACCGAGCAGTACCAGCAGGGGCTTCCCAGAAGTGTCAGGAACCTCTATGCTATTAGGCACAAGTGCTGAAAGGCAATTTCTGCCCTTGATAGTTTGCAGTGAAGGCCAGCACGGAAATTATAAATGTTTCATGCTGAGCCTTTATGTGCAGTGGAACTGCTCTTATATTTACAGGGTTTTGGAAAGTAAGTGCAAGGCAGCTGAAGAGGCCACAGCAGGAATTCGAAGTGGCAGGAGAAAAGAGGCAGCAGGCGTAAGAAGAGCTTTGTGAGAAGGCAGCAGGCTTGAAGACGAGGCCAGGGCACAACGGTAAGGATCCACAGGGGAATAGGTGAGGGAGCAGGGCAGGGGGGATAGGCCACGGTGCAGCACTTGGTACTTTGAGGGGCCTCTGACCTCACTTGGAGGACAGGAGGCAAAAAAATTCACGAACAGGAAGGGCAAGTACTTGTACTACGAAACATTTGTTTTCGACTGCAAACAGTTAATTTGGACTTTCCCCTTGCATTTTTTTTCCCTAAAGGATGAGTTAAATTTTCTAGATTCCAGCTCTCCTAACAAGGAATTTCGGCCTCCTGCAATATTATTTTTCTTGCTCTTTTCTGTCTCACTGCCTCTGGTTTTGCTTCTCCATCATGTTCCTGACCTTTCCCTCTCCTGCTGCCCATTCTGCTTTATTTTGTTCTCCTTTTCCTTCACAATTTGCATGTATTTTTTTTCTCATTATTTCTCTCCTGCTACCTATTTTCCCTTTTTTACTCATTGTTCTTTCCTGCATGCTTCCATCTTCGGATTCTAAAACCTTAATTGACTGCCTCATGTGACTGGAAAACAAACCAAACTACCCGGGGCAGAGAGAGATCGGCTGCCAGTGTGCTAGCATGCTGTCCTGCCCGGCGTTGTAACTGGACACACAGCAGCTGTGATTCTTGGGTGGGTGGAAAAGAAATGTCCATTGTAATGTCCATGTATTAGATCTCAGATCAAGCTAGAAACGCAGAGCGAACTGCTTCTGAACACCCTGCTTTTATCAGCAGCACATGCTCTGCAATCCTGACATTACAAGTGGAAAAAGTTACTTTTTCACCATGCTTCCTATCCTCATAAGTGAAGATTTGTTCCCTATGGTACACTCCTAGCTAATTATCTCTCTGTACTCTCTAGGTTTGCTAGCAGATCAGAAGAGACCAGAAAACATCCCATGGGTGTGGTAAAGGGAAGTAGCCATCCTCTTAACACTGACCTTCAAATAATTGGCAACAGCTATCATTTTTCATGGCACATTTCAAAGGCAGCCCTTCAAAATCAGGTGAGCTAATGTGGGAAAGGCATGCATGGCTGCTCTCAGACCCTAAATGCGCCAAGAAGCTCTACAGGCTCTACCCCTGCCGTGGGCATTTGGCTGCCTGTGCTCATGGCCAGCCCTGGCACGGCACGGCTGTCAACACCGACCTTGGTGCTGGGAAAGGAGCTGCAGGAAACCTTATCGAAGATCTCTGTCCGTTGGCTCAGGAACCAAATTTAAGCTCAGGCCCTTGCCTGAACTATGCTGTAGGCATGCCTGTGCCTGGCCATGTACCTCACTGATCCTGGGCTTCCCTGGCTAATGTAACTTCCTGGCTTGACCTCAGACCTGTCTTGTCTCTATGGTCAGGCTTGGTGGTCCTTGGACCATGGCTGACCCCTGTTGCTGTCACCAGCTGGCCTGGATCTCCTTGTTCAGGTGCCATGAGGCTGTCAGTGAGGTCCCTGCCTGCCTCACCACCACCCTTATCCCCAGCCTGCCTGCCCTGGTGGAGCAGCCATGCTTCTCCTTGCTTCTCCTTGACTGCACACAGTCCTCAGGGTGTGGGTGAAAAGCAGCTTCTTTCTTCCAGGGAAATGCGTTTTTTGGCACTCCTTCCAGGTATTGCCCTTGCATAAATAATAATAGTGTTAACATTGAAACATGACTAAGAAAGCTAATAAGCGTTCTGAGTAGAAACAAGAAACAGAAAGGTGAAACCGTATTATTTTGGGCACTGTTCAAATGATGCGCAATGCCTAATTCACAAACTCATCCTCTATATTTTTATGGGTGATGTGACTTCCCTTGTGTCCTTAGACTTTAGGATATGATAGTCTCGTTTCCTCTTGTTACTTTACTCAACAAGTTTCTGTCTCATTTGGGACCCATGACTTACACAGAGACAGAAGGCATTCTGAAACAGGACAGTTATGGTGCAACTTGAGCAGATTCACAGGAGCACCCAGATCAAACTGCTCACTCGAAACCAGTTCTCTTTCATAGGAAAGACAGGAGTCAGCTGCACATCTGTTGCCACAGGACTCCTCTCAATTCAGATGACATGGTGTGCTTCTGTCCCAGTAAAGATGGAAAATAAACTCCTGTATCTAAACACTGTACACTTTCTGGGACAGTCAGATCAAAAGCATGCCTAGAGGATTAGCTGTAGTCATTAAAACAAAAGTCAGGTTTCTGTACTTAGTGATCCCAGGTGTGGTGGGTTAATCTTGGCTGGCCACCGGGTACCTACCAAGTTGCTCTATCACTTCCCCTCCTCAGTGAGTAGTGCCAGCACTGCTCAGCAGTAGCCAAAACACTGGTGTGTTTTCAACACTGCTCTAGCTACAAACACAAAGCACAGCACCATGAGGGCTACTATGGGGAAAGTTAACTACATCCCAGCCAGACCCAGTATACCATGTTTTCTGAAAATAAAAAAAAATGGTAGTTTTGTTTATCCTGAAACTTTAAATGGCTTTTGAGTATTCAGGCAGTTTATCTGGGAACAGAAAAAAGGCTTTTCCTGAGCTTTTTATGCCCCTAGTGAAGAATCTGTCCTCTTAATGCAGGAAAAAGTGAGTTAGAAGAGAATGTTCCTAGCCCTCCACATTGTGCCTTTGCCATTCTCCATTTACAGCATTTTAGCTGTGCAAATTGAATTTGTCCTTGAACTTGAACCATTGTGAAGTATTGTAAGTTAGAAGTTGTGATACTTCGAAACATTAGGATGTCAGACATGGTAACTTTGTATTAGAAATACGTAGCTGAAAAATCTGATCTCTGGAATGGCTGCGCAGTAGCACAGCTGATTTTGTTTCAGTGACGTGACTTCAGTTTTACAAAGATAATATCCCAGATCAGAATTCAGTCATCTGTCTGCTGAGAGGAATCACAAGCATATTTCTATCTTAATGATTAAAGAATATTCCTAATGACCTTTGAAGAGCTGTTGTAATGTGACAGCAGGAAATTATTCTGGCTTTTGACTATGTGGCAAATATTTTAAAGCAGGCTTTTAAGTGGTTTCTGTAGCAACCGCTCTTCATTAGAGATCAACCCACGCTATTAAGTATCACGCTGTGTTCAGATCAGCTTTGCAATATTAAAGACACTTGTTTAATACACTGCCAGGTCATGCGCAGTTCCTTGCTGTCCAACAGCCAGGGGAGCATAGAGGGAAGCTTGCTGCCTGCCAGACTTTTTTCCAGACATGCAAGGACACACCTCTTGGTGGTGAGCTAGCATAGGTGCCCCGATGGGTGGAGGAGCTGGCCCTGCTCACTATTGGCTGCTCTTTCATCCAGCAACTGTGAGGAATGGGGGGGTTTATTTCTCATTCATCTACCTCTCCGCCCACTGCCCCAAGAAAATACTAGTGACTTGTGATTCCCTTTTAAAAAGGTATCAAGCACAGCTCTTAACTGAGCACAGCTCTTTTTTTTTTTTTGGTCTTTTATCTCAAGTGTCTGGGGCATCAGATAATTTATCCTTCAATCCCATATTCAGTGTTTATGATCAACAGGAATGTAAAACCATTAGCAGGGTTAATGGTGGAGAACTGGGGAGGTGTCATTAATATAAAGAAGCACCTCTTCTGCTCTCCTCCAAAGCTTTACAGTTATTTATTTATTCTGATTTGGGTTGCCTTCCCTACTTGCTATGGACATCTGGGGTTTAAGGCATCTTTAGGAGAACTGACCTGAGAATCTTAAAGTACTGCTCAGGGGAAATGTGTTTAACAGGGATTCTAATGGAGGGCATTCACCTGGCATTTTTCATCAGCCCTGTGAGAGCCTGATCAGATGCCCCAGCAGTGCTGGGGTCTCTGGGGGCAGACTTCTCTCTGTTTCTGGCTGGAATGTTAGAGCTTGTGCCTGCAGCCATAGAATAAGGAGTAAGGGTTATTTTCTCCTGATGCCTCCTCACTTCATGCCTTTGTTATCTTGGGACTTGGTTGCTGCAAAGCCTCTATGTGAGGCTTCTCTCTAAAATGGTTCAGAGGCACAGAGGCAGATCTAGCGTAGCACGTGAAACTGCCTGCTGTGCCCTCAGTGCGTACAGTGCTGAATATGGTGAGTTCTTTCACTCTATCCTGGCACCCAGGAGGTCTGGGTTTCTGTGTGCGGTGGGAAGTGCCAAGTCCTACCAAGAGACTCCTAAATGAATTAAGCAGGGTGTTGCCTTGAGACACAGGCAGCTTCTCTGGCTTCTGTGCCTGAGCTAAAATTGGAGCGAGTATTCAAGAGCGAAAAAGAGAGACTGCCAGTGCCCATGTCTCTGACAGTCACGGCACCATTGGTCTGAAATAGCCTGTTGACCTTCAGTGCTGGGCTGTGGTGTCCTTTTTTGGGTGACTTGGAAAATAGGCTGGTAAAGTGAGGTAATCCCTGGCGAGCATCCTTTAAGAGTATTCTGATACTTGTGTTTCTTTAGGTAAGTCTGCTCTGTAGGAATATCTTGCTTGGCCATGCTTTTCCTTCTGTAACTCTCAGGAGAAACGCTTTTATAGCACTTACACAGAAAAAGAGAGTGCTTTTTGACAGTGGTTGCTACTTTGTATTTGTGGTTTTGAAGGCAGAAATCAGCAGAAATTTCTGAAGGTAGAAATCATGCAGAAGTCAGCTCATGTGTTACCCAGGCTATGGCATTATTGTACTTAATAGCAGTTTTTATTTCCTGTTGATGGTGTACTCCTCTTTGCTTAGTTGTTGTTAATACAACCACTGCCTGCTGTTTTGGAAAGGGTTACTACTTCTTTCTAAGAGCAAATAGGAAGAATAGGATAATAGGCATTCAGTGTTATAAATCCATGCCTCTTCTGTAAGACAAAAACTGAGGCAATACTGAAGTTAAAATGTGTGTTTGTAAAAAACCAAAAAGCACAGGGCCCGCATGCAAAATGAAATCCTGTAGCATCATTTTGTAATATAGATGATTCCATGAAATCTTGTGTTTACAAATGAACCTGTCAGCTTATAGGGTCTGACCCAAAGCATACGGAAACTTCTGAGAATCCTCATGCTGACTTAGCGCGGACTGCATTGGGTCCACAGGAAGATGGATGTGTTCAAAATCACGTCCAGCACTGAATGAAAGCTTCAGCAGTGTGTAATCTTTTGTTTGTTTTTGGCATTAGAGCATCACGTAGAAGTACCGTGTGTAAGCAACATACCGCTGCATTCAATGTGTGATCTTTGCCTACGTTGCCATCTACCTTCTGTATGGGCCTGTTACAGTTAGTGGGAATCTGGGGTGCAGCGTAGTTGCTGGGATTCTGCACTTGCAGACTCTCTGCTGCTGACATCTTCTGCCATTTTTTGTTATTTTAAAAGTCAGATCAGTTTAGTGCATGAATCAGATTATTAACCCTGGGGGACAAGGTGGATAGTAGGGACAAACAGCTAGATGCACATGGAGTAAGGATGCTGAGAACAACCACAACTGAGTCTACTGCTGAGAGACTATGGGGAATTGCACTTTTTACTGGTTGAGGTAAGATGCAGAAACTGGTTATTTTGTCAGTTCATTTGCAATAACAAGCTCTTTCTCTAGGATATCAGAGGTGTGAAGCATCAACTTAAAGCTTTTTCAGCGAGATGACCCAAGCCTGTGGCTGAGTCCTCGCTTTACTTCATAGTCATGGCTTTATCGTCACTTCTCATCTGCAAAGCAGGGGCAAGAAGGCTTCTCAGTGTCAGTGGGAGCATTGTAAGGGTGATCACAGGAGCAGCTGTGATGAGTTCAGCAAAGGCTGGACTAGCTCCTGGGCTAGGTGTCGAGGAGGGTACAGGTCCATGAGCAGTGTAAGGCTGAGCAGCCAGCTCGTTACTGCATTGCACATAACTCCCTATATTGTCAGCGTTGTGCATAGCTAATGTGAAGCTTTGTGGAAATGTGAGGGCACCTTTCTTGCTGCTGTTGGTTTCCTTCAAGAATGAGGAGGATTACAGGAGTGCCCTGCCTAATGTGTATGGCTGTATTGGGTTTGCATGGCAAGGTTTTGGTAGTGGGGGGGATGCACAGGGCTGGCTTCTGTGAGAAGCTGCTAGAAGCTTCCCCTGTGTTCGACAGAGCCAATGCCAGCCAGCTCCAAGACAGACCCACCGCTGGCCAAGGCCAAGCCCATCAGTGACGGTGGTAGTGCCTCTGTGACAACATATTTAAGAAGGGGGAACCCCCCCGCCCCGTGCAACAGAAACTGCAGGCGGAGAGAGGAGTGAGAACATGTAAGAGAAACAACCCTGCAGACACCAAGGACAGTGAAGAAGGAGTGGGAGGAGGTGCTCCAGGTGCCAGAGCAGAGATTCCCCTGCAGCCCGCGGGGAAGACTATGGTGAGGCAGGCTGTGCCCCAGCAGCCCAGGGAGATCCATGGTGGAACAGATAGCCACCTGCAGCCTGGGGAGGACCCCACGCTGGAGCAGGTGGATGCCCAAAGGAGGCTATGACCCCATGGGAAGCCTGTGCTGGAGCAGGCTCCTGGCAGGACCTGTGAACCCATGGAAGAGGAGCCCACAGTGGAGTAGGTTTGCTGGCAGGACTTGGGACCCCACAGGGGACCCATGCTGGAGCAGTTTGTGAAGAACAGCAGCCTGTGGGAAAGACTCACATCGGAAAAGTTTGTGGAGGACTGTCTCCCATGGGAGGGGCCCCACGCTGGAGCAGGGGAAGATTGTGAGGAGTCCTCCCCCTGAGGAGGAAGGAGCAGCAGAAACAGCATGTGATGAACTAACTGCAACCCCCATTCCCTGTCCCCCTGCGGTGCTGTGGGGCATTTGTTATTTATGTTTGTCTTCTGGAGCAACTGCTATGCATATTGAAGCCCTGCTTCCTGGGAAGTGGCCAGACATCACCTTCTGATGGGAAGTAGGGAATAAAATCTTTTGTTTTCCTTTGCTTTTGTGTGCAACCTTTGCTTTTGCTTTATTAAACTGTCCTTATCTTGACCCATGAGCCTTTTGGTATATTTTCTCTCCCTGGGCCAGTTGAGGCAAATGATAGAGTGATTTTGGTGGGCACCTGGCATCCAACCATTGTCAACCCACCACCGTCCTTTTTGGCACCCAATGTGGAGCATGAGGAATTCGAGATAAGGATAGTAATTGGGAGAGGTAACAGGCAAAACATGGACTGAACGCAGCTAGAGAGCGAAGAGCAGAGTGATTGTGGGGAATTTATGTTGTTGTAATTGTGGTGAAGGGACTAGGGGTGGATTGTGTGTAAATTGTGGGCACCTGGCATCCAGCCAGGGTCAACCCACCAGAGCTGCCTTGAGCACCATTTGTGCTGATCCTTCCCTGGTGCCCACTAACACGAAACTGTCCCAGCCTTCTCCAGCTGCGGCCAGAGAAACAACTCTTTGCTGTTAGAAAGGCATAGTGTCACATGGAAAAAACTTACAAAAAGGAGCTGCTGTCATCCTGATGGATGGCAGTGAGCAGGCATTAGCTTGGGATTTATTCTGACTGGGCTTCTGTGCAGTGCTGAAGACAATGGTCTTCCAAGTCTTCAAGGTGTTACGGTAATTGTGGTAGTAAGTAATAATGATTGTTTATGGGCAAAAAAATCCCTGAAAATGTTTTGAAGCTGGAAGGATTTGCTGATGGGAAGTCCAAGTCATCAAGCCCCATGCAGTTAGTTACTATGGAAGCATTTCCCCATTTTCAGAAGATCAGTTTCATCTTCAAAAATGCATCTTCAGCTTCAGGTTCAAATCCTCCACTGATGCAAGAGAGCACACAGCTCAGCTGAAATCAACAGGACTCCATCCCCTTACCTCAGCAGTAAATTAATCCTGCTTCTGCCTTTTCATGTAATCTCTTCAGCACAAAGAAACAAATTATATTGTCAACATTTGAAGGAAAAAGTCTGTTTAGTTTTCAGGGCAACACAATACAGGGAGAGGGAGAGAATATCTGCATTTAGCTTTGTTCAAGGAGTGGAGATGCCATGCTTACACTGTTAAATGTCAGACTGTGCTTACTCTGCTTGCTTCTATTCACCTGAGCAGGATTAACTATCTAGCATGATATTTAGGAATATTATTTGAATATTTTCAAGACCAAGTGGAGGGTAATTCAGAAGCCGGTTTTGAAAAGAGTTGCACATATGACAGTAAATATTGATGAAA
Organism: Haliaeetus leucocephalus; assembly: GCF_000737465.1. Taxonomy (NCBI): domain Eukaryota; kingdom Metazoa; phylum Chordata; class Aves; order Accipitriformes; family Accipitridae; genus Haliaeetus; species Haliaeetus leucocephalus. The sequence continues at coordinate 3,004,716 of NW_010972457.1, read as the reverse complement.
ACAAAAATGAAGAATGGCTCCTTAATTCTTGGCTCTACTGTGACAAGAGGTGGCAGAGCTTACCTGTTTTTTGCATCTAGCTAAGGGAATGCTAATCCTGATTCAGTCTGTCACCTATTGTATTCTAAATCTGGGCAAGCCTGGCCCAGATGTAGTCCTGGGTGAATAATGAAATGCCGGAGGTTATTCAATCGACTGGGAAAAGCTGGGTAAACAGAAGTGTTCCCTCGTGGGTTCTCACATGTCCTAACTCCACGCACCTTGGGTCTTTGCTCCTGGAGACCCTTGTGAGCTGTTTGGCCTGTTCTGTCTCTGCCTTCCAGGTGAGTCATTTTGTGCAGTTGCATCTGCGTGTGATTATGTTCTTTCTCTCATTTGGGGTTTCAGGTTGCCCCCCAGCCTGTATTTAAGATCTCCTCTTTTTCTACACCACCATGAAACAACTGTTTTTCTAATATGGCTTGATCCATGTATTGAAATAAGCAAAAACCTGTTTATGCTTGGTGCCACAAATAAGAAAATGTATGCATGGGTCAGCCTACATTCAGGTAACATCTTGGAGAGGTGCAGGACGTGCATGGAAGTACAACCATTCTTTAGCGAAACACAGTACTGTCAGGCACATCCAGTGTATCTTGCTCAACTCTAAGTGTAGTGCTTTTACTGACTGCTTGAGTCCGCAAGCCATGATGCTTCTTCAACAATGTACTTCCATGGGGAATTAATGACACTCAGTACCTCCTGTTCTTTTCCAGAACTTTTTTTTTTGGTGGAGGGGGTGTCTCATAGCAGTGAAATCAATGCGAATTTTCTTACTGACACCAGTAAAGTTTTTACTGTAGAACAGAACCAGCCAAGATGCTCCATGAAAGTACATTTAACTTTTATTAAATCTACCCCCCTCCGGCCCCATTTCCTTCCTCCCTGCGTTCATCATGCTCCAGCTATGGTTGGACAGAGTTCCCTCTTACACATAGCAGAGTGCGTTGTGTTTGCACGCTGCCATCACCACCGTTGTTTGAGGATTTACAAGGTCTGTTTTTAAATGCCCTTGCAACAAACAAAAACATGTACACATGCTGCTGCTTCTCTCTTAACAGCTGTCAGTCCTAAATCACAGTGTAATCAATGAATGAGATGCTAGAGTGCATCTTTTCCAATATGCTGCTTTAGGTCTGGACTGAAACTGCAGAGCCGGAGCAGAGGATCCTTTCTGCATGCTGCAGTGTCCCTAAGCAGACACTGGGCAGCTGAGAAGGAGACCCTGCTGTTCCCCAAGACATCTCAGCAGGGGCTGATAACCAGTACTCCAAGCACACAGAAGACATGGACCCTGGGTCTTCATTTCGGGGGAGCCAAGACCAGAAGACCAGCTGTTAGGGTCACCATTAATACCCTATTCAAGGTAAGTTGAGTTGCCTGCTGTTTCTGCAAGATTTGTACCTCCTCTTGTCCACAGGCGCCTCTTGTCTCTTTTTGCTTGGCCTCTGCGCTGTCTGAGGCCTCCACTTACCACAGCAGTCACAACGTACCTGTTTCTGAATTCAGTGTATTACTGTGTGAGCCTTTAGAAAAGCAGCACTTTTAGACTGCCTTTTAACTAACTCATTTTAAATGGCACGTTATTAAATGTTGCTTATCACTTGTTGACCACATAGGAACGCTTGACCTTTGCACAAACGACATTCAAAATATATGACAAAGCCATACAAAATATTACCCTTATTTATTACTGGCATTTCTAAAACATCTGACTAGAAACAACATAAGAGAGATGGAAATTAACAGGACTCCAGCATGACCTGCACAGTAAAACGTCACTTAATGCAGACAGTATGATTCCATCTTCTTTCAGTGAATGCTTTCATGTTGTAAGGATGAAATAAAGAAAAGGCAGAGTGCCCAGTACAACACAATATACCTCATCTGCAGCAAATTTAATTTGTTTGTCTCAAAGGGCAAGGTAATGCGCTTAAGTAATTCTGTAGTGCAGCAAAGTTGAATTTCACAGACCTCAGTCTATGACAGTAAGAAATCAAGACGAGACACCTGTTCGCAGATGGCCCAGCTCCTTGTTGGGTACTTTCTCAACACATATAAATCAGGGAAGGAGGGCTATCAGTCACAGGTGGACAATCCAGCTGACAGGACAGACCTTCAGACACTTCAAAGGCAAACACAATGAGTAGCTGTAACACATCTGATAGCTTTATGTCTGTGCATACATCCACATAATAATATGAAATGGATTCAAGTGAATATAATATCCAACCAATGAAACCACAAGCAGCTTCAACAAATGTTCACAATATTATTTTCAAGATTTTAAGACTCATCCATATACCTGAATTCAATTTCTGACTTACTCTCTGACAAATCTAAGAGAGCATATTCCAGCAAGATCCAATGTTAGTAAACTGCAGAAAAGAAACAGGGAAACATAACCTCCAGCCACGTTTTATGATGATAATTTGTAAGCTGGTGTTTTGATTTATACCTCAATAGAGATTTAATTGCCTGACACTAAGAAAACCTGTCTGTCGTGCTGTGCAGGTGTTTATCTGGAATGACTAGGCTGCTGTGGAGATTTTCAGGTAACTTACCCATTTGGTTTTACTTGCAGGGTGCTAAAGGAGAGTAGGTTTAGTTAGGACATTGTGGTTAGGGGACCTCCTTGCACTTTCTTCTCAAGAATCGGGGCCTTTCATAGAACCAGGCATAGAATTACAAATGCAGTACCACTGTGGCATTGAGTCAGCTTTTCATTACATGCCTCCCTACCCATTCAGCAAGTGCTCCCTGGCTAGTCTGAAGGCTGGTCCTTGGCACTCCACCAAAATAAGACTGACAGGTTTACCTGCAGTCTGAGGGCAAAACAGTGCTACAGCCACCCACTTCACATCTTTGGACAACACCAGCTTGCCAACCACCTCTTTAATTGTGCTGCAATTAAAACTGCAGTTTATGGGAAGTACTTTATGGGAAGACTGTTTGAAGACAAAAGTGTCTTGACAAGAAAGAAAGCTAAACCCACTCAAAGGCCAGACTAAGGGGTATCTGAGTATTTGCAGCCCATACACACCTTGGGCAATAGCAAAAACTGGGGGTGAGATGGCAGATGGGCTGCAAAGTTATTCTAATACCCTTTCCTCCCTTGTTCCCGTGTCTGTACGGGGGAGTCATCGCCTGCTCTACTGGAAATGCAGTATTTTTGTAAATGCATTACTGACAAAATTACTTTTGTGTCTTGCTGCTAGTCATTGAGACCAGCTCTGAAAACAGCATTTCTTCTAACATGTGTGTCCGCTCATCTGCCTTCCTCGTTCCCAGGGAGAATCCAAAGGGCACATTAAATATAACCTCGGAATCTAGTACAGAAATAAATCATGTAACATGACCTGCATGTCAGTTAAATAAGTCGCACTGCAATTTCTATTGCATAGATTTGTACTAGAAGGTATTTTCCTTTTATTGAAAAGACTCTGCGAACGCAAACTCCACGAAGAAAACAGCACAAAGCACAAGTACTGGCCAAGTCCTGCTGAGACTCTCTGCAGCCCATGGGTGACATACACGACCTCTGCTGTTGCGTCCTGTTCCTTGCCAGGGCTGTGGTTTCCCCCCACCAGCAGTGTTCATAAGGAGGCTATACAGTGCCACAGGAGCCAACAGTTGGAAAACCCATTTTTAAATTCCCTGCTCCAGTTTGGTCTCTGAGGGATACCCCCAGGGTGGTGCTGGAGTAGTGCTGCCCACAGGCAGCAGTAGTTCGGGTATTTGGCTTCCCTGGGTACCCCATTCTCAGACAACTCTGCCTCAGCAAAACCTGTGCTTCAGGTCTCCATCTGGGTAAGGGCAATCATTAGACTTTGCTACTGCCCCAGGCAAGGTGGCTTCACCAGAAACTGTAAGAAGCAGAGGTATTCCTGTCCACTGGGGCACCCAAATACAGCGGGTGGGCCGCTTCACACAACCTGTCCTGGGATGCGCTCAAGTCTGTCCTACAGGGACAGAGAGACCAAGTCAGGTAGGAGAACACTCGAGGTTGGCTCAAGGCTTGCTGAAAACTTGGCGAGCCAAGTCCAGAAGGGATCCCTCAGACAGCAGCATACAGACCCAAGGGAGTCAGAGACTGCCTGCTCACTCTTCCCTGTGTGAGTTGATTTTTTGTGTGGCACTCAAACATGTTTTTACTTCCTTGGGTTTCCTGTGCAAAGGTAAGATATCCAGCATTTGCTGACACTGCTGGCTGCTGCTTCGCTCAAACTTCCAACAGTGGCTTCAGTTGAACTTCAGCTCAGTAATGAAGGAGTTAAAACAGCACTCTCAGCACTCGCCATGCTATTAGCCTTTACGCCTCCTAGGTAGGAAGCTTACTCCTGGTCTGTATGTCTTGCTGTGTTTTCAATGTGAGGTTGCATGCCCTGCGTTAAGCCAATCGAAAAGCTTAGTGCTGTGCCATGGCCCATGGAGAAAAGTACCGATTTCTGGCTAGAGATGCAAACTACTGTGCTGGGAAGTGGCACACTGATGTTGAGTCAAGCAGGCCTTTCGGCATTACAAAGACCGACTGGGCAAATAAACATCAGTCGAGCAGCCTATGAAGCAGGGTTGACTGCTTAGGCATTTCTGGACCACATGGGCTCTGGACTCGCAGGCCAGAAGCGTGGAGCTTCCCTGATAGAGTCTCTGAGACTGCTGTAGGCTGATGTCACATAGTCATGAAACCTGCTGAGAAAGGGGAAGGTTGCACACTGGCTGGTTGTTGCTGACTGGATCACACTTATTCTGGAGAAAACAGTCCACAAGAAAGCCAACACCATCATGCCTCCAGCTGAACATCTCCATATGGGTGGACTGGGCTAAGTCTCCATTTTGAGACTAAAAACATTTTCTGGCCTGAAGGAATGAGGCGTTTCACTCCTTACAGATGTGCTGAGATAGACTGTTAGGGGTCATCAATACACAACTACCAGCCATTCTTATTTTAAGAATATCAAGTAATACTGGTACCTACCACCTGTAGTTATTTTCTGTCTTTTTTTTTTTTATGGATTAAGTTGAAAAAGGTTTCCTTCTCTGGACTGCAGGCCCAAAGCCATCCTCACAGGTGTGAGGAGGCTGGAATACTGTGGCAACCCCTGGAGGTGTATGTTTGACCCAGAAGCACAGACCCCTGTATCGCACCCGGTACTAGCAAGTACCGGTCTAAGGACAGGTGAGTGCAAGATGCTGTGTCACCTGGGAAGAAGCTATCTGAAGGTCGGCTGCTGCTCGGTGACTTCTGCGTGCAGGCTTTCTGGTCTATTGGAGACACGTGTAGGGTCCGTATCCCAACACAGCTGGCTCACGAAGACAAGAGAAAGCTGAGGTAAGCCCCCAAAAGTTGCTTGGATGGCACATCTTGTGCTGCCCGCTTTATGGAAGAAAGGTGGAGAACAAAACTCCACAGCGAGTAAAGTAACAGGACAGAAACAACGCTGCAGCGCTCCTGCAGCGTCGTGGTGTGCTTCTATACCAAGCAGCAGTTTATGAAGACGTGCTTGACGATACTCTAGTAGAAACAGGAATTTTTCAACGCCTTAGGTGGGAAAGGGACTAAGACCGTAATAGTAAGTTAAGTATCTCAGAGTAATTACCACGTAAGAACTGCCTTTAGTGCTGTAACACTTGTCTGCCTTGCTTAGGTATTCTGAAGGAAAAGGAAACGGCTGAGACGCTGCTTTTCTGCAGTGCCTCCCCAGTAGAGCAAAGCAAGCTTTCTCAATCACCTGTTAACGCAGAACGAAAAGCAGCATCTTTCTGAAACCAGGCTGTATTTATTTCCCTTCACGCTGCCCAGCAAAGCTACCTGTAGCAGACTTGAGCTATGCGACCACCGTGAAACCTGCACTTC
>NW_010972457.1:2998180-2998810 GCF_000737465.1 Haliaeetus leucocephalus | reverse complement strand
ACCGAAACGCCATACTGGGGGGAGAGTGTCTGGTGTCGCGCATGCGCCATGTCTCGCCCTTCTCGCTCACCGCTGCCGTCTGGCGACGGAAAGGCGGTATTGCAGGAGGGACGGCGCGCATGCGTGGAGGCACCGCCGCGCTCCACGTCGCCGTCCGCCGGTAACGGCAATGCGGCGCTGCGGCGCCTGCGAGGCGACGCTGCCGCCCTCGTTGCTGCCTCCCGGTAAGAAAACGACGCCGCCGCCGCCCCACGGTCGCGGTGTCGGCGGCTGCTCGCTGCCGGCGCTCGGCCCGCAGAGCGCGGAACGGCAGCGCCCGGTGCCGCCCCCCTCCGGCTGCGCGCTGCTGCCGGCGCCGCCCGGTGGCCGAAGGGCGGCCCTGCGGCGGTGGGTCTGTCATCGGTGTCTCCTGGGGAGCTCCCGGCCGTGTCCCGATTCAGAGAGTCACAGAATCGTTTAGGTTGGAAAAGACCGTTAGGGCCAGCGAGTCCAACCGTCAGCCTCACACTGCCACATCCACTGGTAAGTCAGGCCCCCGAGCGCCACGTCTACACGTCGTTCAAATTCCTCCAGGGATGGGGACTCCACCACTTCCCTGGGCAGCCTGTTCCAGTGCTTGACAACCCTCTC
>NW_010972457.1:2979168-2996216 GCF_000737465.1 Haliaeetus leucocephalus | reverse complement strand
TGTCCCCATGGTGGATGGAGCCAGTTCCAGCCGGTTACAAGAGGGACCTGCTGCTGGCCAAAGCTGAGCCGCAGTTCTTCAGGTGTGGCCTTGCCAGTGCTGAGCAGAGGGGAAGGATCATTAGACTTTGCTACCACCCCAAGCAAGGTGACTTCACCAGAGACTGTAAAAGAAGCGGAGGTATTCCTGTCCACTGTCCCATCAGACTGGTCCACAAGGGAGATGCTTGGCAACTGGCAGGAGACAGAGGAAGAGGAGGTGAGCTGTGCAACATGGTTTTTATATCCACCTTGTAAAATGAAATAATTTCCTATGGCCAGAACTGGTTATGAAAGACATGTCCGTCCGTAGTAGAACTGGGTTTGAAAGATATGTGGAAAGAAGTTCTCACTTTAATTATGGAGGTCTAGCATCTCTATTTGTAGCGGGAAGGCTTTGTGGGTAAAGGGAATATTTGCCTCCTTATAAGGGGTTGGAACCCCCACCTGGGAGTAAATGTGGTTTCATAATTAAGAAGCCAGGACATTTTATGTAGCTCCCTGTAAATCTTTGGAAACATAGAGGAAGCAACATTTCCTGTCTCCTTCGCTAGGTTTCTCCATTTCCCATGAAACTGCTTAACCGTTTCGAGATTTTTATCTCTACCACCCAACATTACTGGCCTTTGCAATCAGTTTCCTCAGAAGGGGTTCTGTAGTACCCTTTTCTACTAATTGTTACATAAGATAAGGACAATTTAAGTATCAGAAACTTGTCTGTTCTCAGCGTCCCTAAATCAAATCAGTCTGAAGGATCTTTCTACAGGTTAGAAGAAAGGAGAAGTCACTATTCTTGTCACACAGCGCAGACAAAGTGAAGGGCACCTTTAAAGTCAAGAAGAGCTAGCATACAGCTCAGTCAGCACTTCAGGGTATGACTGTTTTTTTAAAAAAAGTGGCACGAGGGTCTTGTTCAGTCTTGTTCTTTCAGGTTTCCAGTCTAAACAAAATGGATTTCTATTAATTCTATTTAAACGATCATCCTTTTAATAACACTTTCTTCTTGCTACATGTGTCAAAGATTTAAAGTGTTCCTAAGAAATTTACCCTTGTGGTTCCTTTTTTTTTTTTTTTTGAAGCCACCAGTGAAAACTAGCAGTTCCTACTAAAACAGACTCTTTGACAGAAACCTCCAATATTTTATACACAGACTGTACAAACTATTATCAAGTAATCAACAGAAACCATGCTTTATTTAACATACACTTTTTAACCCTCCAGAATAAAACCAAGAAACTTTCTCCAAAAATCTGACTGTAGTATTGGGCCTTTTTTTCTTTGGAAGATCTATGCAGTGAATTTATTGAAACATGTTTAACTTCTGGACATAAATTATTTTTAAGAATCCAAGCAAGACTACTGATTTATTTTAATAAAAGCAAAACTCAAGAGACCTCGCTAGCTTTTGTTGCTTTCTTTAACTGAGATTTTTTTCTATCTAATATTTATGAATATACTGCACAACAAAATAAGTATTCTTATATGACTTATTTATGTATTCATGTTTGAGGAAGGAATTACTAGCATTTACTTAGTATCTAAATCAGGAAAATTATTCTTTCTAGATGTGAAAAAGCAATCTTCCCTTTTGTTTTAGTTTTCATAACGCATACATAATACACACTATCCCCAAATTTCCCTTTGCTTCTACCTTACAAGCAAAGTAGAACACAAGCTCTTTGTTTCAAATTCCCCTCTCCCCTTCTCAGATAACTCCTACAGCTGTTTTTGCACTTCCAGTTTAGCAAATCTTATAGACAAGGTAAATCTACAGAAATAACTTGCAGAACGAAAAAGCAAAACCAACTCCGTATCTCTGCACAGCGTGCTACAGCCTGCTGGCCTGCTTCCATGGCAAATTCACTTACGTTAGCTTTATACATAAAACCCTCTACTTTAGGAAAAATATTTAGGTTTGTTCTGTATAACTCTATACTTTTGCCTACAACAAGCAGATATTAAGGAATAGATTAATCAAACCGAAATTTCATTTGGAGTAACATTAGTCAACAGTTCAGGTGTAAATTAGGCACAATAAATCAGGGTCTGAGTGCTTTGCCAGGCAGTGTTCATTCTTGGTGGGTATATGCTTTTTCATAGCACTGCTATAGCCTATTTAATGTTCTGCTTTTGATTTTGCTTCAAATTTACATTATATAGCTAGCTCTAAGTATTTACACCACGGTGTAAGTCCAGATGCAGGCAGCCTTATGCCTCATTGACAATATTTTCCTTAGAACCCTGGCTCACATGAGAACCTCTGTGTTGTCCTATTTCCTTGTACAAATACAGTTTTCTTCCTTTGTGGGTCCTCGTTAATTAAAAATACTTTGAATAGTTTGAATCCCACTGTAGCAAAACATCATGGCATAACACATAAATTACAAAGAAAAAGCTACTGCTAGCATGGATCACTTCCCAGCGTTCATAATAACAGGGTAGCACACTGCCCTTCCAGCCCCTCTCACCTCTTGTCTTACTTGCTGTAGTCACAGCCTTTTGCTGTGGCTCTCCCCCTGCCCCAGCAGTGGGGAATGGGCAGAAAAAGGAGGTGCCAATGGGCCATATCTGCCCTCCTCCCAGAAAATCACCGTTCATTTCCTTCTGCTAGTGCTGCTGCTTTGAAGGGTGGATTGGAGAGATTCTGCACAGGCAGAGCCAAGATACTAAGCGTACTATAGTTGGAGGTTTTTAAAGAGCAGAAAGCTGTTTAGACAAAAATCATGGTCTCTCTATATAAGTACAATTAAATCCGGTCTCTCTAGGGAATAGAGACCAGATGTTATATGCTGCCTCTTAATTTTTTACTTCTGCAAATTAAACAGAGTGTGGGGGGGACAGATAGTGCCTGCGCTCTATAATCATCTGCCCTTTTAGATTACACTTCAGTGGATTATTCAGATTTACCTGTTTTAGGACATTTCTGTGTAAACTATTTGCAGATCTATTCTCTCTACTTTTTTTTTTTTTTTTCTAAGCAAATAATTGATTATCAAGATTTTATTTATCTGCTTGTTTCTCAATTCTCTGATTCCTCCCCTCAGTGTTTTATATAACAGTCTGAAATTTATCCATAAACCTGGTAATTTTCTGACTGTAGTGAGTTTTCCCAAAACTGGGATATCATGCATCTTTTTATACAAGGTTGTTTTATCTCATTATTATGCTTTTCTTAAAGCTCTGATTCTTCTACAAAAGATTATTTTGTAAAAGTGCCCTAGTGAGGTGATTGAGTATTTTCTTTATCGGTTATTTCCCACCAAATTTGCCTATGGTGCAGGTTAAAGTCTCTCTCCCTCTACTGCCAACTCAGCTATAGTTAATCATGCAACTTAGTCTGATGATAATTTATTCCAGCTAATGATGCATGAGATGTAAAAAGCCCAAAGGAGGAGGTTGGGGGACTGGAAATTAGGAGGGGAAAAATTCCCAAATGAAACATTCCCACCTTTTTTCCTTGCAAACTCAGCATATCTTGTGCTGAAATTACTGAGACACCATGGAGCCCTGCTTTTTTTACAGTCTCTTGGTGGTGGAATCACACTTTAAATCATTCTGCAAAAGCATGACTTAGTTAACACTTCATTATGCAAGAAGATTTCCACTATGCTGTAGTTGGCAGAAAAATCTGACTTTCCTCATGCATTTTATCCATCACCCACTTCAAATTAAGAAAATGTGACTTTAAAAGTTTTTGTCTAAAAGGCATATGGCTGAATGTCTATTTACCCAATCATCAGTTCTACTAGGCAGATATGTTAAAAATATGAAAGATCAGATACCACAGTTAAATTAAGATACTTCTGTGATTTTTTTTTCCCTTCAAGGAATAAATATTTCACTGTAAAGCATTATTTGAAGAGTAACATGTTTCATCTCAAGGCTCAAGAATGGCTTGCGGTATAATTTTACAGTGTGGTTAGTTAAATTAATTAAGTGGAGAACATGGTTATTTGCTCACATTAGGGTTTTCAAATTGTGATCTTCAGACTACCAGCTGTCTGAAGTGTCATAGTAACTGGCGCATACGTGGTCCCAGGGCCAAATCATCCCTTTTACATCTTGTATTAAGATGATGGGAGCCTCCAAAGTATTTGAGGGTAGCAAATGGTGTAGGAAAGCTGGCAGTCATAATCTTAGTGGAAAATTCTTTTTCAAAAAGCAGAAAATAGATTTATCACTAGAATAATACTATATCCAGTCCCTAACGACATTCACACTCTTGTAACACTGGGATTCAAGCCTCTAAAAATGTGTGGATACTTATGGTTATTTTCTACAGCTGAATCCCAAACCCTTTATTTAATTTTTGCTCCTTTCTTTAAGCAAGACTCCCATTTGCAGTATTTATGAATTCAAACAGTGAGGTTATATGTAACTGAATGATAACACCTATTTTAATTTTGTATCCTTTTAAGGTACAAACTTAAGTTGAAAAAGAGATCCTTCTGAAATGGATAAATACCCTTGCCATTCTCCTGGAAGTGTACTCAAAAAGAGGGGAAAAAACCACCCATGGCATTCTCATCAAAACCAGTCCAGCTGCACTACAAGAACATGTAAACCTTTATTTCTGCACCTAGCCCTTCTTTTTTAGATATCTTTCAGCTAAATATGATGTTCTAACTAAAGATACCTCAGTGCATTTCAATAGGCTTGGGCTTATGCAGAAAGACTTCTTAACCCTGGGCTCACATCTGTTATAATGTGATATCCTGACAAAGAAATTACAGAAATATTTTACAGGAAGTGTCATCAAGAAGTCATCAAGTACACTTCCCTACTATAAATATTTTTAGACCCATTTATATAACTTTTTGAATAAAGAATGCAGTGAATGTTGTAGAAAATCACTGCTACTCTCCTATCATGTATCCTTCATTATGATAAGACATGGGGTTTTTTTTCCTCTGATACGACCGAGTATCAGAAAATATTTGTAAACTTCTTTTTTTATAATTACCAATGTCCAAAATGAGACAATCTTTAACAATGTCCTGAAGTACCCCTCATTTCAAAATATCACATTATACTTTTATAAGCTGTCTATACACATAGAAAGAAACAACTAAAAGGTAGCCTCTGGTCTGTATTTCTTTAGAAAAACAATTTTAGCCTACATTAAATCAGGCTGTTAATTGATTTCATCTTTAAAATCCTCATGACAATGCAGATTCTGCTTTGAAAACTGACATCCCCTCCAAGAAAGAAACCCACATAGTGGTACATATATTTCACACAATTTGAAAAGAAAGACTGCCAGAAATGAAACAGTAAGGATTAAGTTTAAATTAGGTTCAATTCATATGTCTAAGTTAAAATTGCGAGTAGCCTTTCTGTAGAGATCTCAAAAAACTCAGATGGACAGTGCCCTGAGCAAACTGGTCTAGGTTGGCCTGTACGACTCTCAATTCTATGAAGAATATAGACTCATTGAGTACTTTAGGTTGGAGAGGACCTCAGGAGGCCACTTGCTTCAGCTTCCTGCTCAAAGTAAGTGTAGTTTCAAAGTTCAGTCAGGTTGCTTAGGGTCTTATGCATTCAAGTTTTTTAAATTTTCACAGTTGGGGACTCCACAGCCTCTCTGGGCAACACATAACAGAACGTAACACCCAACTCCATCCCTGCATATCCACAATACTTCTATTTCTACTGCGCAGCCCATCCCCACTTCCAGCCCCATGCAGTTCCTTTTTGCATTTGAACTCAGTTAGGAGTTTCCTGTTCAGCCAGTCTGGCTACGCACATCCATGTTCCTGCAGTTCAGGATGGACTGTCCTTGTGCTTTCGGGAGGCTGGCCTCAAAGAGTGACCAGCTCTCTGTGGCCCTTTGCCCTTCAGAGCACCCTCCCATGAGATTCTGGCTGCTAGCTGGCTGAATAAGCTGAAGTTCAGAGTTTTTCGTCTGCCACTGCTGCTTCCACTCTCTGCTACTGCTACTACTAGCTCCCTTGGCTTTTCAGGAAAAAAAAAAAAAAAAAAAAAAGGTAAGGCAAGAGCCAGTAGAGTACATATCAAACTGGGCAAAACCACTCAATTTTTAAAATTGCCAACACTGGATTAGAATTTTAGCTGCCTCATGGTATTACATCCAGTTGCCTTCAGACTTGAGAAGGTGGCATAAGGTTACTCCTTGTTTTTCAAAGTGTCAGTTTTCTTCAAGGAGAGAAAAAGGTGATGAAACAGTTGCCACTTTACGTCTGTGACTATGCTACAGGTGCTTATGAACTGGTAAAGAGGAAAAAGTGGCTAGCCAGATTCAGAAAGAAATCCTCCATTCTTCTGTGTCTGTGCTTGAGACGTGGGTATTTTTTTTTCCCCTGAGTATTTTTAGGCTGCCTTTGAATTTCTAATACTCTGAGATCTGTCAAGAGATGTGCTGGCCATTCCCTGAGTTGTAATAATTCCCAGCCAATTCTTTACCAGCCTCCTCCATGGCATTTCAGTGAGAACAGAGCAGATCTGTGTTCATCTTCCAAATGGAGCACCCCAAAAGTTGTCATCTGCTTTCTACCATACGATGTGTCACGACATAATTCCAACTGCTTGCTCTTTTTTAACCCTCTCTCCCTCCACATATGATATAGAATCATCTTTCATCCTCTCTCCATAGTGCATTTGTGTGTCGCCTGTCTCTGCAGTTACCTCTAGAGAGGAAAGTTTCCAGAGGGAAGATTTCACATATAATGTAGAGATTTGGTTCTCAAACCAAGCGGTTAGTACTCCTCTAAAAATAAATGTGCTTTCCATCCCCATTGAAGGGTCTTTACAAAAATTCTCCATACATGTAAATCTACTCATCTCAGGATTTGAGGACACGTATTTTATTTTAAATAAAAGAAGATTCAGGCAATAAAAAAATTATCCAGATGCTGAAATCGGCAGTGATAAAACTGGCATTGTATCAAATATAAGCTATTTGGAACTTATCGAAGTGAACAGTAAAGCATTTAAAACATATTCAGGATTTCAGCTATTTACATACTTTGACTGCATATTATAGAAGCCTTTCTATTGTGGTTCCTAGGTATAGTGCAGTTATTTGAATTCATTCCTTGGGCAGTTCTTCAAAGGGTCAGTTTCCAGTAGTTTCCCCCTTACTGGTAGAATCTGAAGGCACTGAAGAAATCCCGATGAAGATAGCTGACCACATTGCATCAGAACTGAAGTAACTTAACTGACTCTGACTTTTGCAGAGCTACGTTCACTTGCAAGAGAACTAAGCTCTGGTCCCTGCGGTAAAAGCAAAATGTCAGGGAGGGAAGGTCAGAGACAGACTTCAGAAATTTCTGCTCAGGAGAATCAGTTATTTCAACTCTCCACTTTAAACTTGAGCTCAGTAATATTCTTCCCTACATTGTGGGTTTTCCATAGGGATATCCCAGTTTGTTGAAGGAATAACCAGGCTTGAGAGGGAATGGTTGAAGGTGGTACAGCAACATGTCAACCCCCTTTTTTCCACATTATAAATTCAACTGCCTAGGAGGAAACCACCTCATGACTTGGAGCACTTTAGGACAAACAATAATAACAAATTCTAATTGGTCGTTATTGCTTGAACAGAAAAGATCAGATTTCATTTTCACCAGGAGGAAATGAAAATGTCATGTACTGTAATATGACAAGCATGGAATTTACAGTAGTGATATGTACTTGTAATTACCTTTATATGTGTAAATGCACACAAAGCAGAACACCAGGGAGGCCGTTTTACAACAGATTTAATCAAGAGAACATCTACATCTCCTCATAAACTTACTTAACCAACTTTGAAAAAAGAATGGAGTTGATTAGACAGGTTAATGGGGTGATGTCTTTATAAATGACAGATGGCCACGTTAGAATAGAAAGTTGTTCACTCTTCATTTTTTATTTTATTTTACTTATGAGACTATTTTACTATTTTTTTTACTTATGAAAACATTGCTCATACATTTTTGATTAGCAGTGGTTCACTGAAAAAAAAAAGCAATTTCCAATGAAACTGAACTTTTAACTGGATGGATGTTGTCATTATGCTTAAGTGGCAATAATCAAAACTAAAATACAAAATGAATTTTTTTGGAATTCCAGGTCCTTATAAACATCCTGACCTCCCTGTATTGGCCTGCAAATGGAGAAAAGTGCTTACAGATTTGCAAGCTCATAAGAACATAACAAAGGAATGGAAACATGAAGAAGAAAGCTAGCTTTTTTATGATAAAGGGAACCCATTAGTGGTGAATTTGACAGAGTAATTAAGAAATTAGAATTAAAAAAGGCAAGAGTCTTAATTAAGAATAATAAAAAATATCATTGTAGTGCAACATTAGCTATACTTGAAAAAAAACACCCTACCTTGGGCATAATGATTTTACCTCAGAATTATTTAAGTGTAGAATGTGGAATAGCCTAGATTGTTAATCTTCCTTCAGTTATGTGAGGTATCTGGAAGTGGATCACACATACAGTGTTAACCAAAGGAGGATTCACTAAGTACCTATACAAAGACCTCTGGTAGTGCGCTCTGGGGACCCTGGCCAGGCCTGAAGAGGAGGAAGTGCAATAGCTGAAGTTGCTGTTGAAAGCCACCACCGCAGCAGCAGCTCTTCGCTCTTTCCTGGACGGCATGCTGCTCGGCAATGGTCTACGTGCCACCACTGGCGTATGCCACGATTTGTGAAGCTCTGTCTAAAGATTTCCAGTGCCTACCCATCTGTTAGATAATCACAACTGTGCGATTATTTCTGCAATGTTCTCCCATCTCTCCTCCCATATGAAAAAAGGCCATTCCTAAATGGACCAGAAATAAAGGAAGATGTGCATTGCTAACCTTCTACTCTTTTTTCCTCCTCCTTTGGCATTTTTCACTGATATGAAGTGTACAGCTTCTTCATCTGATGCAGATCCTTGATTAAAACAATCCTATTGAACATCTCTCTAGCCTTCCAGACATGAATTTAAATACAAAGTCTCCCAGGCATGTTTTCTCTTGAAAATTTCAGTATGAATTTAGGATTTATGAGATGCACTAGACTAAGTTTTGAAAAAACTCTGGATCTTTGGGGCCTTTTTGCATTTATCAGGATTGTAGCACCAGTGCAGTGGAACAATCCTTAAGTTGTACGTGAAACTCTGCAGTAGATAGCAGTAATGAAAGATAATTCCAGATACTCAGTCAGGACAACGTGGCTGCAGCATATAAAGTCTGGCTTAGAATTTTTGCAAGCTTTCCAAGTGCTAGCATACTGCTGATTTTTTTTTTAATAAAGTACTATAGCATATCACAAGTTTAATTTCATTTATCTGTGCATATGCAAATCAATAGTTTCCATAATGGTGGCTAATCCTCATTAACAGAAACAGATCAGCTTATCTTTTAGGTAGGTGAGTAGGTGGCTGGCAGCTGCAGAGATGTAGTGGTCTAGCTTTTACTAGTAACATTATAATCAACAGTTTTGGGTGATAATTTGATATCATATTCAAGTCACTACAGAACTCATTTGACTTGTCTACAATTCACCTCTTATTAACATAGAGAAAATAGATTTCTCACAGAGTAATCATCTAGGTAATAGCCATGACTGGCTTTGTGTTCCATATTGGCATTTCCAACAGATTAATTGCTGTAACGGTGCTAAGTAGCACCACTTAACCAACATATTACCATCTGGTCAAGTGTTACCAAACCAAGATGGACATAATGCCATGGAAATTGTTTAGATCTACCTTTGCTCAATTATATTCTTAAATTCAGTCAAAATTTTACCATGTCCTAACACCACAGCCAACCCCTGCTGCCAGATTCCAGATTTTCTCCGGAGCTCCTATTTCCCCAGAGTTAGCTAGATGCTCACAGCATTTTGAGGTGGAGGTATGATTTTTTTGTTTTCAGTTGGTGCTAACTGGCGTAATTGGATCAGTGGTGGATCTCTGGTTTCTTCAATGTAGTGCGGATAGGATGTAGGGGATAATATCGAAAGGATTATGCAAAAGGTTTTTTATCTTCAGGAAATACTAACTTCCACAGTGCTTGATGCTTAACAGTAAGCTACTGTCTTCCAGCACCTGGCTGCCTTGCAAAACAGTCAGTTTGAGTGCCTTGATATGCAAAATAGCACAGCTAATCTATTCAGACAATCCTTGATCACTTCAGCTTATTGTGATTTCTTAAAGTAAGAAAATACGTAAAAGAATGTTCCTTGGTACACAGCTACTATAATATTCTAATGAAAGACACTGCTGTTTGAAAGAGCCTGGTAAATGCTGCAATCTTCTAAATCTTTTCTTCCTGTTTTCATTCCATTCGTAAAATGTTGATTTCCTCGATTCTTTACTGCTCTGTATGGACTGTCTCCCTGGTACACCTCTTTGCCATTGATCCCTGTTTCTATTAAAACAGTCTCTTAATCCCCATTCCTTTCACCTTCTGCTCTCTTGTTCTGTTTAATTCACCTCACTATTTTGATACAGTCCTTCTCCTTCCTTCCAAAACATGAAGATCACCCCCTCTTCCTTGTCCTGCTCATTCTCCTACACACAGCCCTATGAATTTTTCTCCGTCCAACAGAGCCTCCTCCCTCTGAATCCTACCCAAGTATCTCTTCAGGGGGAGCTATACTGAAAAGAAAAAGCGATAATGAAAAAATATGTGTGACAGATTAAAATAGAAGTTAGTTAGTAGTTATAATATAAAAGTTTCAGGTGAGCCAAAATTAATACAGCATCCAAAATGTATAAAAGCTACTTAAAAAGAAGAAAACCAAATACAGCATGAATTCTCAGAGGCAGCGCACACCCCCCACCCCCAATTTCTTTCTGTGTAGCCACTAGTTGCTGCGCGGTCTCTGGGAAACAATGCTGAAATCCTCAGGCTTGTCTGTTCTCTTCTAACTGTTTTTATTTTGGCATTGTGATCCAGAGAAGTACCAAAAGCCAGAGTGAGATTATATATCTTACGTGTTCATTATAGGAGCGTCTCTAATCTTTGTAGTTGCAACTATACAATAGAGCTGAAAGACTGAAGCATCACAATACTTATCAACAGTGAGCTGTTTCCATAGTAATAATAATGACAGTAGTAATAGTAATAATAATATTTCAATTTTTTGTTATTCATTCCTTTCCGTGATGTAGCACAGGCCCATGACTGCGTTTACTCCACAGATCTTAATCCATCCTCTGTTAAAAGCGATTTGTTGGGGATTTCAAAACATCCTCTGAGATCATACTAGAGTTTTACGCAGAAAACCTCTCATAATCCCTCTCAAAACTCTAATATGGAGCTATTTCTAGGTCTTTTGCTTCTTTTGGACTCTTTGCATTCAACTCTTGCCTTATAAATAGCAAAACGGGGTTTGGCTGGAGAGTTTGAACAGTACCGGAGACACGACTGCAGTGCAAGCTGGGTGTAACAAGGTGGGTGAGTACAGCTGCTGCCTGGCCAGGAGCAGCTGCTTTCACAAACTCACAGAATCCTTTGGGTCCAGCACAGCAAGGCAGGTAAGCGCAGGCTCAAGGCGACCTCCCTCCCGCACACTCTGCAAGTGTACAGGTGTCTGATCTGATGAATATGGCATTTAAACTCGGGTTTCAGTGAGCAGGGCCTTAGTGAAAGAACATGATTTGTAGTGTCTTCTGCGTGCTAATGTCATACGTCTTTGTTTTGCCCAAACACAGCATAGGGTTCCCTACCAAAGCAGAAAACAAAGTAAACAAGTCTTTACAGTACTGCCAGAAGCTGGATTCTTAAGAGGACTTTCACAACAATTACATCTCTTAGTACAAATGAGGGAGTGGAAAAAAGGCTAACAAAATAAGGGTGTATGACTCAAAAGGAAAAGAAAGGAGTGCTCATTAAAAGTAGTCCACAATGAGTTGTTTCATAAGTTTATTCAGAATTTGCTGTGGTAAAAGTTCATATTTCCTTTGATGGAGATAAGATATTTCCTGGTGTGGCTTGGATAGTGTAAGGAATTACACTGACATTTTGAAGATCCTTTCTAAGCTAAAGGAATTGAAGAAACGAGCTAAAGCAGCTTCTTCAGCTCAGTACCAGCATAATTTCCTTAGAGAATGGAAAAGCATTTTCTAATGCTACCTAGCTGGGACTCATTAAGCATTCATTTAATTCAGTGCTTTTAAAAACACTGATAGCAGCAATCCACCAATCTTGAACATGTAATGCAATCAAATGAAGAGATATACTGATTACACTTCTAAGCAAAAGTAAAATTCACCATATGCATTTAAAAAAATACCTTATAAAAAAGTAAAATTTCTACATGCACTGAAGTATATTTTAAAAAATAAAATAATACCATCTAACAGGTACTGCAAAAGCCTTCACACATAATCAAAAGAAAACTTCCTCTTTAGGCAAGGCTAATCTTTATTTTGGGATTACATTGCTCTTTTGAAGTATTATGTTCTCTGTAGAAAGAGAGAGGACCTCTCATATTTAAGGTCAACAGCATTTATAAGCAGCTTTTTTTATTTGGGTTTTAATTTCTAGTCAAGGATTTTTAAAGCAGCTCTTAGTCATAGAACCACAGAATCATTTAGGTTGGAAAAGACCCTTAAGGTCGTCAAGTCCAACTGTTAACCTAGCACTGCCAAGTCCACCACTAAACCATGTCTCCCAGTGCCACATCTACACTTCTTTTAAATACCTTTAGGGATGGTGACTCAACCACTTCCCTGGGCAGCTTGTTCCAATGCTTGACAACCCTTTCAGTGAAGACATTTTTCCTAATAGCCAATCTAAACCTCCCCTGCCACAACTTGAGGCCATTTCTTCTCATCCAAAGTGCAAGATCAAGGAGCATTTTGTCATAAAAAGTTATATATTATTTCTTTTCCCTCATTTTGCTTAAAGGCATTTGTTATTTTATTGCTAAAATGTACTTAATTCAAAACTTCTTCTGACATTGCTCGATGTCATGAGGCCGCCCCCAAAACCCCAACAAAACTGAACACATCATTTTAGTTGAACTGTGTAAGCAGAAGGAAGTTGTGAGTTATTATGGATACTTGCTTTCTTATCCTATATGAACTAAATTTTTTTTTTTTTTTTTACATAAAGGATCTGATCCCTGAGCACTGTTCAGATTTAGCTGCAGCAATTAAAAATGTTAATGACTCCAGCCGCCAAAAATTACTCTTCTTGCAACAGATGCAATGAAGCTAGCAGTGGGTCTGCTCCTTAGCTGCTATACCTCACTCCCCGCACTAGCTTTTAATGCACATTGAAAAGATACCCCCGAGTCTTCTCTCTCCCCAGCTGAATGGTCCCAACTCTCTCAGCCTCTCCTCCTGTATCAGACGCTTGAGTCTCTTCACCATCTTTGTGGCCCATCGCAGGACCCTCTTGTCCTGGTTTCGGCTGGGATAGAGATAATTTTCTTTCTGGTAGCTGGTATAGTGTTATGTTCTGGATTCAGTATGAGAAGAATGTTGATAACACACTGATGTTTTCAGTTGTTGCTAAGTAGTGTTTATACTAAGCCAAGGATTTTTCAGCTTCTCATGCCCAGCCAGCAAGAAGGCTGGAGGGGCACAAGAAGCTGGGAGGGGACACAGCCAGGACAGCTGACCCAAACTGGCCAAAGGGGTATTCCATACCATGTCACATCATGCCTAGTATATAAACGGGGCTGCAGCCGCTCACTCACTTTCCCATCCCCACCCAATAGGATGGGGGAGAGAATCGGGGAAAAAATTAAAACTTGTGGGTTAAGAACAGTTTAATAGAACAGAAAGCAAGAAAATAATAATAACAATAATAAAATGACAATAATAATAGTAAAAGAATTGGAATATACAAAACAAGTGATGCACAATGCAATTGCTCACCGCTTGCCAACCAACACCCAGTTAGTTCCTGAGCAGTGATTCCCCCACCCCCTCCAACCAGTTTATATACTAGATGTGACATCACATGGTATGGAATACCCCTTTGGCCAGTTTGGGTCAGCTGTCCTGGCTGTGTCCCCTCCCAGCTTCTTGTGCCCCTCCAGCCTTCTTGTTGGCTGGACATGAGACGCTGAAAAAACCTTGGCTTAGTATAAACACTACTTAGCAACAACTGAAAACATCAGTGTGTTATCGACATTCTTCTCATACTGAATCCAAAACATAGCACTGTACCAGCTACTAGAGAGAAAATTAACTCTCTCCCAGCTGAAACAAGGACACCACTCCAGTATGCCCATGTGTCTCTTGTACTGGGGAGCCCAGAATGGGACACACCATCCCAGATGGGGTCTGATCAGTGCTGGATAGAGGGTTCAGAAGATTTTAATAGAGCTTCTAAACCAGCATGCATGGTAATACTTTAAAAGGTTATTTAAACAGAAAGTATATTTTTCTTAAAATCGAGTTCAGAGACTTTACTGTTACTTTCCATAAAATCTTATGGAGTTCATTCCCAATCTAGAGTTTAAATTAATTTTAACCCATGCTTTGTGATATTCTTTTGGGTTGTAAGGTTTAGAGAAAACTGTCATTTTTTATTCTCCTAGCTCAACACTTCCAGTTTGATTGTGGAAGGCAGAACCAGCATTAGACTTGTAACCACACTTGGGAAGCTCAGGGCAAAGGATTAAGACATAGTTTACTCCCAGTTCTCAGTGATACTTTAAATAACTTTTTTCTAATGTAATCTATTTCTCCAGATCTTGGGTGGTGGGTTTTTGGCAAGTATGATGGTTGCTTGAACATAAAATCAGCCCAAATGGAGAACAGATCACCTGGAGAATCTAATGTTGGCTCTACCTGGCTGAAAAATCAAATCAAATCAATTGCCTTTGGAACCCTAAACTGGCAGTCTGCTGAACATTACTTGCCTTGACTGATGCACACACCCCACTGCCTTTAACAATAAAGACCAGTCAAGAAGTATTCATTTATCCATAAGAAAATATAGGAAGATCTGACAGGATTCAACGTGACAGTGCTGTCTTCACTGGCAAACTGGATTTGCTGGCTATTGGAGTATGCAGTTTGGATGAAAACATCTGAAATCCATTAAGCTGGATTTTAGCAATTCATTTTCTTCTATTTATTCTGTTTCTAGTGTGATGTTAAAGAAGAAAGCAGAAAAAGGTTAACAACAGATGTTGGATTCTACACAGATAACAGGAGAGGCTACAAATAGAACTCATACTCCAAGTCACTAGGTACAGAAAAAATTCCAAACATTATTTCATTTCTGCTTTTGCCTGGAGGTGGATAGCCTGATAAAGAGCTTAAAGATAAAGGCCAACCGTGGAGGCAGAGAAAACTTAAAAGCACGCAGGTAAAACTGATGTGTGAAAATGTGTACTTAGCCAGTTTAAAGGCTCAAATAAAAATTTTATCTTCCTCATAAGGCGGAAGACAATACTTTAGGAAACTACAGGTGACTCAGAAAGACAGGGAAGCTCAAGCAATAGATGTGAGAAATCTAAAACATGCATAAGAAATGCTGGTGTCAGGAAACTCCAAGATTAGCATGTCAAGATTACATATCGTGTATAACCACATAAGCTCACTGTAGCTTTGTAGAGACTGAACGTGTCAGCATTACAGTTGTAAACATTTCTAATTCTGAGAAAGAAACTGCCGATGTTTGCTACTCAAATTAGAGATTATCATCTCTTCCTAATAATGTATGTATGTAACTAAGGGAGATGAGGAAAGAAAGAAAAAAAAAAGGAGCTTACTCCTTTCTTAGGACTTGGAAATTCAAACAAGAAAGCAGCTATGAAATAGTCTAGTCTTGACATACATCCTATGGATAAACATAACAATGTAAGAAAGTTACGTAGGAAGGGAATGGAACAAGCATTATAATGGAACATGTTCCAAAGTGTCTTTTATTTTTTGCCCGAAAACCATGGGAAATTTGATACTGACATGCACAAAGTATGGCATTCCCAAATCAGGCCACAGACAAGTTAAAATATTATTTAATAATAATACATCCAGTTAGAATAATAATTAATATTTAATAATTACAGTCTTCTTTAGCATGCTTATCAGGAACACTGCACGTCACTTCAGAAAGCCATTTTCCGGAAAAACTGTGGTTTGATTTTGTTTGCCTTTTTTGTGTAAACACAGTCAGGGAGGCATACATGCAAACAATTCTGTCCCAAACATGGTACAATATCAAGAGTAAGGTGCAATTTTTATTTCCCAGACAAAACACCCCTTGGCCTCTTCAGAGTTACACTAGAGCCAGACTTCAAAACAGAACTTTTCCCTTTCCCTCCATAGAATTAAATAAATGACAGCTCTTTCTGTCACAGAGGATGTTAAGTGTATTTCTGAAGCGTTAAAATGTACCTATATTTATATTCTTTTCCTATACCTATCTGTCTATCTGCCAGATTATGGCCATGTCCCTGAAATGATCCTTCCTTTGGAAACCTTCGATGCTGTCACGTTGCTGCGGTACTTTACTAATTAAACTCACACACTTGCCTGTCTGTTAAACAGCTGGTATGAGATCCCGCAGTCCTTGGAAGGATGTATAATCCTTATTAACATAAGCACTCGTTAGAAGTGCAGAGTTGAAGACTCCTTGAAGGAAGAGTTCAGAGGAGCAGACCCTCTTAATTCTTTGTTAGCAGATATTCAGATTAATATCAGACAAATAGATTCATTTAAAAGGTCAAACAAAAGGTTCCTTGCGTCTGATATAACATAGGCGCATATTTGCAGCTCAAGTCACCTTAGAAGGAAGCACAGAAAGGGCACCAACTCTCCTGCTTTACAACTACCAGGAAGCAGGACCCGCAGTTTTACGTGGAGGTTACCCACGGGCTAACAATTTGCATGTGCAAACTTACGCACGCAATGGCAGGTACAGGTACTGCATCCAGAAACCGGTCCCCACGTTTAAAAACGTGACTTTTCTTTTTTTTTTCCCTTTCCTTTTCCTTTCGTAGCGTGCCTCCGACTTATTTTCCGATGCCATTCGATCGGTATTACTAGTTCACCTTCACGGCAGGTCCCGGCAGAAGCGGAACGGAGGGAGAAGGGAAG
>NW_010972457.1:2977652-2978865 GCF_000737465.1 Haliaeetus leucocephalus | reverse complement strand
GGAGGAGGGGGACCTCGGCCGCTTTCCCGACAGCTGCCCGCTGGAAATGGCCACCCCGCGGCGCGGGAGCCCGGCCGAGGGGCGGGGAGGGCAAGCCGCGCCTCCGCCCGCCCGCCCGCCCGGGACGGAGACAGCCCCGCTTCGGGACACCGTCCCGCTGCCAGCGGACGTCGGTAGTCGGCGGCGGCTGAGGGGCGCCGGTTTTTTAACATCGCCGGACCCCTTTCGCTGGGACCGGGAGGGCGTTTTGGGCGGGGGACCGCCGCCCGGGTGTGACACCAGCCCTCCGGCGGCTCGAAGGGGCCGCGTCGGGCCCCGGCGGGCTTTGACAGGAGCGGCCGAGACACCGAGTCGCTGAGAGGAACCGCCTGCAAGCCAGCGGGCGGTCCGGGGGGGGAGGGGGGGCGGCCCGCCAAACACCTCCATGGGGGCAAGCCCTGGGGACGCCGCAAAGCCCTTCAGTAAACCGAGTCGCCTCCGACGCCAACCCGAAGCGACCAGCGTTGCCTTTAAAGGCTTTTAATCTGAGGGAAGAGGGAGAGTTTTCCTCCCTCCTCTTGCACCCCTTTTACCTCACTTCGTCAAGTCTGGGCGGCGTCTCGCATGACCTACATTCGCGCCCCTGCGCTCCCCAGAGAGCAGCGCCTGGAGGAGGAGGAGGAGGAGGAGGAAGAAGGACGCCAGCCCGCCCGCCCAGGCCGGAGGTCAGGGTGGGAAAGCGGCTCATCCGCCGCCCCAGGATCACTACTGACGGGCGGGGGGGGGGCCGACCGCCCCAGCCCCCCCGCTCCCCCCCTGCGGCGGCAGGAGCTGCCGCCTGAGCCTTTAAATTTCCTCTCCCTCCCCCTGCAAAGGCGCTACCTGCTGTGCCGCCCGCTTGCGGTTTTCCTCCGGTCTGGGGCCGTGAACGCAGAGCGCGCAGCCAGTGTCGTTCCTGCGCGCCCATTCTGCTGTTCGCGTATGGTTTCTTTTATTCTTTACAAAAAAGAAGAAGAAGAACCCCCCCCCCAAAAAAAAAAAAATTGCTTCAGGAACGGTAGACTTCGGACAGTTACAGAACGGCCCAATAGAGTTTGGGGCAAGTCGCACACAGCGTTAGGAGCAGCCGGGTCCCCGCAGGCGCTGCCGGGGGGGCAGGGCGGGGGGACGGAGCAGACCGCGAGGCGCAGGGAAGGAGACGGAGCGCTCCCGCCTCGCGGCCGCTCCCGCCCTT